>NC_080710.1:31103279-31205779 GCF_019097595.1 Hemibagrus wyckioides | reverse complement strand
ATGCCTTGGGTCGTGTGTGTGTGTATATACCTTGGGTCGTGTGTGTGTGTATATATGCCTTGGGTCATGTGTGTGTATATGCCTTGGGTCGTGTGTGTGTATATGCCTTGGGTCGTGTGTGTGTATACCTTGGGGGGGGTGTGTGTGTGTATATGCCTTGGGTCGTGTGTGTGTGTGTGTGTGTGTATACCTTGGGTCGTGTGTGTGTGTATGCCTTGGGTCGTGTGTGTGTGTGTGTGTGTGTGTATGCCTTGGGTCGTGTGTGTGTGTGTGTATGCCTTGGGTCGTGTGTGTGTGTGTGTGTGTGTGTGTGTATGCCTTGGGTCGTGTGTGTGTGTGTGTGTGTGTGTGTATGCCTTGGGTCGTGTGTGTGTGTGTGTGTGTGTGTGTGTGTGTATGCCTTGGGTCGTGTGTGTGTGTATGCCTTGGGTCGTGTGTGTGTGTGTGTGTGTGTGTATGCCTTGGGTCGTGTGTGTGTGTGTGTGTATGCCTTGGGTCGTGTGTGTGTATGCCTTGGGTCGTGTGTGTGTGTGTATGCCTTGGGTCGTGTGTGTGTGTGTGTGTGTGTGTGTGTGTGTGTGTGTGTGTGTGTGTGTATGCCTTGGGTCGTGTGTGTGTGTGTGTATGCCTTGGGTCGTGTGTGTGTGTGTGTGTGTATGCCTTGGGTCGTGTGTGTGTGTATATACCTTGGGTCGTGTGTGTGTGTGTGTGTATATATGCCTTGGGTCGTGTGTGTGTATATGCCTTGGGTCGTGTGTGTGTATATGCCTTGGGTCGTGTGTGTGTATACCTTGGGGGGGGTGTGTGTGTGTATATGCCTTGGGTCGTGTGTTTGTGTGTGTATACCTTGGGTCATGTGTGTGTATACCTTGGGTTGTGTTTGTGTGTGTGTGTATACCGTTTTGCTTTTCCGCCTTCTCCTGCTTTCTCATTATAGCACTTGGTGTGTGAGAGGCGAGGCAGATATGTGTGTCGGGCGTGATGGATAACCTCAGATCACTTTCCATGGAGACGGTGTGTGTGTGTGTACACCTGTGTGCGCGCGCGTGCGTGTGTGTGTGTGTGTGGGAGAACGCGCTCTGGAGGGGACAACCGAGTGTGCCGAGGTGCATTAGCATGGAAGAAGAGCTTCCTGAGATGCCAGAAATGGAGGAGGCTAAAAAATATATAAATATATATATATATAATATAAATAAAATAAAAATATATAAATATATACACAGCTCATCTGGGGACACTGCTCCGAGGCATGAGGTGGGAAAAAATATATTTTGGTACAAGGCTGATACTCCAAACAGGGACATTTATTTTATTAAAAATACACACAGAAATGTTTAATTTAAAAAAAAAAAAGAAGTCGGTTTTGATGTTAATGTTAAAAAAAAGAATTAAAAATAAAGACAAAATGTATTAAAAGTAATTAATTAAATAAAAAATAAAAATATATAATACATTAATATTTAATAATAATAATAATTGAACACCTGCAGTAATATGTATTACAAATTTGATCTTTTTTTTTAATTTATTTTTTAATTTTATTTTAAATGATTTCTTACATTGTTTTATAGAGCCCTTCATTATCCCATCACCCAAAATGAAACATTTAATCTAGTGAGGATGTGTTCAGTTTTGGATTATTATTATTGTTATTATTGTTGTTGTTGTTGTTATTAATATTATTATTATTTATTTATTTATTATTATTATTAATTCATATATTAATGATTTTTGATTCATTATTTTGAAAAAAGATGTTTTTGAAGCAAAAAAAATCCCATTTTGTTTGTAAGATAAAAAACATATTTTAAAATGTTATGAAAGGTAACCATAGATAATTCATACTTCGTCATTATGCAGATTAGCAAAACTAAAGAAAAAAATGAATGATACTTTTTAAAAATTAAAAAAAAAAACTATTTAGTACAGAAAATGTTTAAAAAAAAACATTTGTTAAAAAGACATTAAAGTAAAATAAAACTTCTTTCGAAAAAAAAATGCTTCCCAGTTTTAGAACAAAGTATTGCAATCAAAAAGATGCACAGAAAAACAAAGAAAAATAAAATAAATAAATTATTTTCATATTAGAAAAATAAACAATTTACTGTTTTTAAGTTATTCAGTTGATAGATAAATTTTTTTATTAAATTTATTTTATTATTTATTAAAAAGTAATAAATTAGAATCATGCTTGTGTCTCAGTCTCAAAGAAAAAAAGAGAGATTATTTTCATTATTCAGACCAGAGATTGTATTTTTCTTGTTTTTTGTTTTGTCTGTGGTTCCTCGGAGCGAGGTCCAGAATGTTCCGGGTTCCTGAGGAATGAAAGCGTTTTTGTTTGCAGGCGTTTGTGAGGCTTTGAGCGAGTGAAGTGTGGCGTGCCGGATTGTGGAGATTAGACGTGCGTGTGCTGGGAATCAGGGCCGCCTGTTTGAGATCAGGTGACGGCCGGCGAATAAACAGGGCTGATGTAGGGCAGATTACAGCGTTACCTGATACGCAGGTCCAGATCCCAGACCCGCCGTAGCGAACAGCGTCCGCCTGTTTACTGCACGGGGGAGGGGCCGGGATCGAATCGGATCGGACATCTTCATCGACTCTTGATGTGGAGTTGATTGTCTCGAGTTAAGGTGAACAGTGTTGTGCGGTTATGGGAAAATAATCAACACTGGATGTTAACAGTTTTTTTTTTTAATTCTTTTATTGTTACGGAACATCCATGTGTACTCGTTTAGATCAGACGTTCCCTAGTCTCTCACTCTCTCTCTCTCTCTCTCTCTCTCTCTCTCTCTCTCTGTCTGTCTGTCTCTTTTGGTCTCTCTCTGTCTGTCTGTCTCTTTTGGTCTCTCTCTCTCTCTGTTGTTCTCTCACTCCTATCTTTCTCTCTCTCTCTCTGTCGGTCTCTCTTTCTTTTACTCTCTCTCTGTTGCAGTTTCACTGCAGAACGAAACAGAGAAAAGGGTGGAGTCAGTCCCGATTAGGCTCTTCCCATGTGGGCGGGGTTGAGCGTGAGGAGGTAGCTTGTTAAAGTAAGTGTGCGAGAGAGAGACAGAGGGACAGCATGTGGGTTGCGGTTGGAGGAGGAGCTTGAGATCAGACATTAATTCGTTTTGTAGTGAAGGTTTGTTTGTTTGTTTACGTGTAAACCATGGTACAAATTCTCGCTTTGTTTGCAAAGAAATCTTTTGAGATCATTTCACAGTATCGTAGATAACCCTTATTTAAATTTTGTACGTCTTTGGCTCTACAGATGCTCACTCTTTAGGGTAGAACGCAGTAAACGGTCCCCACCTTCCCGAGCTCACCTTAGCTAGTTGGAGGGAAAACACGGAGATTATCAGGAAAGCAGGGATCGTGATGAAGTCTAGAAGAAATCTGATCAGAACCGTTGAGCTAGATCGGACGAGATTGGGCAGCGGAAGCTAACCTTCACACATCACAGCACTTTTTCCTTTTCCGGTTGTCAGTCTTTCTCGTCGTCTTCTTGTCTGGATAATTTCAAGTTAGCAACAAAAAGTTACGAGTTTAAAAACCAAACAACGACAACAAACATCCTGTAGGTGAAATCTGTCCTTCACGAGCTTCCACTGCTCCGTCATGCAGCGCTTCAGAGCTGGAAAATTTCAGGAGTGATGTTTTTACTTTCACTTACGATTTTATTTTACTGGCAGACCGCCAGATGAAGCTCAGGCCATATAACAGGAGACACAGACACACAGACAGAGAGAGAGAGAGAGAGACACACACAGACAGACAGACAGAGAGAGAGAGACACACAGACAGAGAGAGAGCGAGAGACACGCAGACAAAGAGAGAGAGCGAGAGACACGCAGACAAAGAGAGAGAGAGAGACACGCAGACAAAGAGAGAGAGAGACACGCAGACAGAAAGAGAGAGAGAGAGAGACACGCAGACAGAAAGAGAGAGAGAGACACGCAGACAGAAAGAGAGAGACACGCAGACAGAAAGAGAGAGAGAGAGAGACACGCAGACAGAGAGAGAGAGAGAGAGAGAGAGAGAGAGAGAGAGAGAGAGAGAGACACGCAGACAGAGACAGAGAGAGAGAGAGAGAGAGAGAGAGAGAGAGACACGCAGACAGAAAGAGAGAGAACCAGCAGACAAGAAGAGAGAGAGAGGGAATACATAGACAGAAAGAGAGAGAACACTTGAACACAGAGACAGAGAGAGAGAGGAACTACGCAGACAGAGAGGAACACGCCCAGACAGAGAACATAGACAGAAGAAGAGAGAGAGTGCTTGAACAGAGAGAGAGAGACCACTTAGACAGAAGAGAGAGAGAAGACAACATGAACACAGAGAGAGAGAGAGAGAGAGAGCCTTGAACAGAAGAGAGAGAGAGAGAGAGGTGTGAGACAGAAGAAGAGAGAGAGAGACACACATAGACAGAAAGAGAGAGAGAGAGACCACACTTGGGCTAGAGAGAGAGAGAGAGAGAGAGAGAGAGGCATGATATAGAAAGAGAGAGAGAGACTGCGCAGACAGAAAGAGAGAGAAGCATGAACCAGAAGAGAGAGGAATACGCAGACAGAAAGAACCACGCCAGACAGAAGAGAGAGAACCGCATAGACACAAGAGAGAGAGAGAGAGAGAGAGAGAGGCATGAACAGAAAGAGAGAGAAGAGAGACACATGAACAGAGAGAGAGATGCATGAGACAGAAGCGAGAGAGAGAACAGACAGAGAGAGAGAGAGAGAACCAGACCAGAGAGAGAGAGAGAGACCAGCAGACAGAGAGAGAGAGAGAGAGAGAGACACATGAACAGAGAGAGAGAGAGAGAAGAGAGAGAGAGAGACACATGAACAGAGAAGAGAGAGAAGAGAACCATGAACAGAGAGAGAGAGCACATGAACAGAGAGAGAGAGAGACAGACAGAGAGAGAGACCACATGAACAGAGAGATGAACTGAAAGAGAATACATGAACTAGACGCAGACAGAGAAGAGAACCACGCGCAGACAGAGAGAGAGACGCATGAACATGAAGAGAATACATAGACAAGAGAGAGAGACCACGCAGACAGAAAGAGAGAGAGACATATATAGGCAGAGAGAGAGAGAGAGAACTGCGCAGACAGAAAAGAGAGAGAGGGTGACACATGAGACAGAAAGAAGAGAGAGGGAACACGCAGACAGAGAGAGAGAGACATGAACCCAGAAAGAGAGAGAGAGAGACCATAGACAGAGAGAGAGAGAGATACGCCAGACATGAGATAGAGAGAGACCGCATGGGAACCAAGAGGAAGAAAGGAGAGAGAGGGGAACCACTTGCCAGACAGAAGAGAGACAACGCAGACAGAGAGAACTGCATGAACCCAGAAAGAGAGAGAGAGACATACGACCAGACAGAAAGAGAGAGAAGAGACCACATGAACAGGAAGAGAGAGAAGAACACATAGAACAGAGAGAGAGAGAGAGAGAGAGAGAGTGCAGACAGAGAGAGAGAAGAGAGAGACACGCAGACAGACAGAGAGAGAGACCTGCATAGACAGAAGAGAGAGAGAGAGAGACACGCATGAACAGAAAGAAAAGAGAGAGAGAACTGTGAACCTAGAGAGAAGACGCATAGACAGAAAGAAGAGAGAGAACACACTTGCAGACAGAGAGAGAGAGAACCGCATGAATTAAGAGACCACGCAGACAGAGAGAGAAGAGAGAGAACTGCGCCAGACAGAGAGAGAGAAACCGCATGAACCAGAAAAGAGGAGAAGAACCACGCAGACAGAAAGAGAGAGAGAAGACACATAGAACAGAGAGAGAGAGAACACTGCAAGACAGAGAGAGAGAGAGAACACGACCATGACTAGAGAGAGAGAGAGAACCATGAACCAGAGAGAGAGAGAATACCATGAACAGAGAGAGAGAGAGAGAGACACTTGCCAGACAGAGAGAGAGAGAGAGAGAACAACACGCCAGACGAAGAGAGAAGAGAGAGAGGGAACCGCATAGAACAGAGAGAGAGAGGAGACAACATGAACCCAAAGAGAGAGAAGACCGCATGAACAGAGAGAGACCACGCAGACAGAGAGAGAAGAGAGACACGCCAGACAGAGAGAGAGAAATGCATGCGCAGACCAGAGAGAGAGAAGAAGAGACCACACCAGACAAGAGAGAGAGAAGAGAAGACTCACGCGGGACAGAGAGAGAGAGAACCATGAACAGAACCATGAGAACACGCAGACAGAGAGAGAGAGAACACGCATGAACAGAGAGAGAGAGAGAGACCACGCATAGACAGAGAGAGAGAAGAGAGAGAGAGACACGCCAGACAGAGAGAGAGAGAAGAGACCACATAGAACAGAGAGAGAGAGAACACGCCAGACAGACAGAGAGAGAGAGAGAACCGCATGAACAGAGAGAGAGGAGACCACGCGGAACAGAGAGAGAGAGACACGCCAGACAGAGAGAGAGAGAACACGCATAGACAAGAGAGAGAGAGAGAGACACGCTTGAACAGAGAAGAGAGACACATAGACAGAGCAGAGAACCACATGAACAAGAGAGAGAGTACTTGAGAGCAGAGAGAGGGAACACGCCCAGACAGAGAGAGAGAGGAACCACGCAGACAGACAGAGAGAGAGAGAGGGAACACATAGACAGAGAGAGAGAGAGAGACACTGCACAGACAGAGAGAGAGAGAGAGACCACGCCAGACAGAGAGAGAGAACTGCACTTGAACCAGAGAGAGAGAGAGAGACACATGAACCCAGAGAGAGAGAGGAACCACGCCCAGACAGAGAGAGAAGAGAGAGAACCACCTTAGAGCAGAGAGAGAGAGAACTGCCCATGAACAGAGAGAGAGAGAGCAGAGAGAGAGGAACCACATAGACAGAGAGAGAGAACCACATGAACAGAGAGAAGACACGCCAGACAGAGAGAGAGACCACGCCAGACAGAGAGAGAGAGGAGAACCGCATGAACAGAGAGAGAGAGAAGAGAACTAACATAGAACCCAGAGAGAGAGAACACGCAGACAGAGAGAGAGAGAGACAACGCAGACAGAGAGAGAGACACACTTGCCAGACAGAGAGAGAGAGAGACACACTTGAACAGAGAGAGAGAGAGAGAGACTACGCAGACAGAGAGAGAGAAGAGAGAGAACCGCATAGAACAGAGAGAGAAGAGAACCGCATAGACAGTGGAGAGAAGAGAGAACACATGGCAGACAGAAGAGAGAGAGACATAGAACAGAGAGAGAGAGAGAGACACGCCCAGACAGAGAGAGAGAGAGAACCACGCCAGACAGAGAGAGAGAGAGAACTGCATAGACAGAGAGAGAGAGAGAGAGAGAGAGAGACTACGCAGACAGAGAGATGAGAGAGAGAGAACTACGCAGACAGAAGAGAGAGGCCATAGACAGAGAGACCTGCATAGACAGAAGACACGCCCAGACAGAGAGAGGAACCACGCCAGACAGAGAGAGAGGGAACTGCATGAACAGAGAGAGAGAGAGAGACACGCCAGACAGAGAGAGAGAGAGAGAGACACGCCAGACAGAGAGAGAGAGAGACACGCCCAGACAGAGAGAGAAGAGAGAGACGCCAGAGAGAGAGAGAGAGAGACTACGCCAGACAGAGAGAGAGAGAGACCACATAGACAGAGAGAGAGAGAGATAGACAGACAGAGAGAGAGAGAGAGAGATACACTTTGACAGACAGAGAAGAGAGAGGAACACATGAGACAGAGAGAGAGAGACCACGCAGACAGAGAGAGAGAAGATGAACGACCATAGACAGAGAGAGAGAACTGCACTTGAACAGAACCTGCGCACATAGACAGAGAGAGAGACTGCATAGAACAGAGAAGAGAGAACCGCATAGACAGAGAGAAGAGAGAGAGAGAGACACGCAGACAGAGAGAGAGAGAGAGAGACTTGAACCACGCAGACAGAAGAGAGTGCGCCAGACATGAACAGAGAGAGAGAACCACGCATAGACAGAGAGAGAGAACTGACATAGAACAGAGAGAGACACATAGACAGAGAAACACGCCAGACAGAGAAGAGAGAACTACGCAGACAGAGAGAGACACGCGGAGCAGAAGAGACCACGCATGACAGAGAGAGAGAGAGAGAACTGCGCAGACAGAGAGAGAGAGAGACACGCCCATGAGCAGAGAGAGAGAGAACACGCAGACAGAGAGAGAGAGAACACGCCAGACAGAGAGAGAGAGACACGCCAGAACAGAGAGAGAGAACATGAACAGAAGAGAGAGAGAGACCGCATGAGACCAGAGAGAGAGAGAGGAACCACGCACATGAACAGAGAGAGAGAGAGAGAGACACTTGCAGACCAGAGAGAGAACCTGCGCACATGACAGAGAGAGAGAGAACCGCGCATGAACTAGAGAGAGAAAGATACACTGCATAGACAGAGAGAGAGAGAGACACGCCATGAACCAGAGAGAGAGAGAGAATACGCCAGACCAGAGAGAGAGAGACAAACATGAGAGAGAGAGAGAGAGGAACCACGCCAGACAGAGAGAGAGAGATCACGCAGACAGAGAGAGAGAGAGAACTGCATGAGCTTAGAGACACGCATGGAGCCATAGTAGAGAGAGAAAGAGACACGCAGACAGACAGAGAGAGATACGCTTGAGACAAGACAGAGAGAGAGACACTTGCAGACAGAGAGAGAGAGAGGAACTACTTGCAGACAGAAGAGAGAACCACGCAGACAGAGCCAGAGAGAGAGAGAGCAACGCCAGACAGAGAGAGAGAACACGCATGAACAGAGAGAGAGAGAGAACATGACAGAGAGAGAGAAGAGACCGCCATGAACAGAAGAGAGAGAGAAGAACCACGCCAGACAGAGAGAGAACCACGCAGAACCCAGAGAGAGAAGAGACACTTGAACAGAGAGAGAACCACGCCAGACAGAGAGAGAGAAGGGAACCACGCAGAACCAGAGAGAGAGAGAGAGGAATACGCCATGAATAGAGAGAGAGAGAGGGAATACATAGACAGAGAGAGAGAGAGACATAGACAGAGATGCATAGACAGAGAGAGAGAGAGAACCTGCATGACAGACAGAGAGAGAGAGAAATTTTTTGCCACATAGACAGAGAGAGAGAGAACTACGCCAGACAGAGAGAGAAGGGAATACCATGAATAGAGAGAGAGAGAACACTGCACTTGAAGAGAGAGAGAGAGAGAACACGCATGAACAGAGAGAATTAGACACGACCCATGACAGAGAGAGAGAGAGAACAACGACAGACAGAGAGAGAACCACGCCAGACAGAGAGAGAGAGAGACACGCAGACAGAGAGAGAGAACACGAACCAGACAGAGAGAGAGAGAACACATGGCAGACAGAGAGAGAGAGAGAACCGCGAACCAGAGAGAGAGACCGCACTTAGACAGAGGCCATGATACAGAGAGAGAGAGAGAGAGCGCCAGACAGAGAGAGAGAGAGAGACATGCGCCCAGACAGAACCACGACAGACAGAGAGAGAGAGAGAGAACACGTAGACAGAGAAGAGACACGCACTTGAACAGAGAAGAGAGAACACGCCCAGACAGAGAGAGAGAGAGGAACACGCCCATGAACAGAGAGAAGAACCACGCCAGACAGAGAGAGAGAGAGAACCACGCCAGACAGAGAGAGAACCGCAGACAGAGAGAGTTAGAGAGAGACACATAGACAGACAGAGAGAGGGGAACTACTTGCAGACCCAGAGAGAGAGAGAACCGCATGAACAGAAGAGAGAGAGAATACGCATGAACAGAGAGAGAGAGAGAGAGAACACATAGACATAGAGACAGAGAGAACCACATGGAGCAGACAGAGAGAGAGAGAACGCATGAACCCAGAGAAGAAGACCGCAGTAGAGACACGCAGACAGATAGAACACTGCAGACAGAAAGTGTGAACCAGAGAGAGAGAACCGCCCATAGACAAGAGAGAGAGAGAACCACGCCCAGACAGAGAGAGAGAACCGCACATGAACAGAGAGAGAGAGAACACTTGCAGACAGAGAGAGAGAGGGAACCTGCGCCAGACAAGAGAGAACACATGAACCAGAGAGAGAGGAACCACGCCCAGACAGAGAGAACCACGTGAGACAGAGAGAGAGAGAGAGACACGCCAGACAGAGAGAGAGAGTACGCAGACATGCCAGACAGAGAGAACCTACGCCCATGAATGAGAGAGAGAGAGAGGATACCGCGCAGACAGAAGAAGAGAGAACCATGGGCGCAGAACAGAGAGAGAGATACGCCAGACCAGAGAGAGAGAGAGACCGACAGGAGACAGAGAGAGAGAGAGAGACCATAGACAGAAGAGAGAGAGAGAGAGATACGCAGACAGAGAGAGAGAGGAGACCACGCAGACAGAGAGAGAAGAGAGAGAACCACGCCCAGACAGAGAGAGAGAGAGAGAACTGCGCCCATGAACAGAGAGAGAGAGAGAGACACTTGCCCAGACAGAGAGAGAGAGAACCACGCAGACAGAGAGAGAGAGAGACCGCGAATATACATGAACAGAGAGAGAGAGAGAACCTGCGCAGACAGAGAGAGAGAGAGAAGAGAACTATACGCCCAGACAGAGAGAGAGAGAGAACACTGCCCAGACAGAGAGAGAGAGAGAGAGACATGAACAGAGAGACAGCAGACAGAGAGAGAGAAGGAGACATACATGAACCAGCAGAGAGAGAGAACACGCCAGACAGAGACATGAGACAGAGAGAGACCACGCCAGACAGAGAGAGAGAGAGAGAACCGCGCCATGAACAGAGAGAGAGAGAACACTTAGACAAGAAGACCATGCAGACAGAGAGAGAGAGAACCGCGCCAGACAGAGTATGAGAGAACACGCCCAGACAGAGAGAGAGAGAACCACGCCAGATAGAAGAGAGACACTTGCCAGACAGAGAGAGAGACAACATGAACAGAGAGAGAGACAGACAGAGAGAGAACACGCGGACAGAGAACCGCGCCAGACAGAGAGAGAGAGAGAACCACGCGAGACAGAGAGAGAGAGAAGACACGCAGACAGAGAGAGAGAACCTGCATAGACAGAGAGAGAGGAACCACTGTAGACAGAGAGAGAGAACATTTGCCAGACAGAGAGAGAGAGAACCGCATGAACAGAGAGAGAGAGAGAGAGACCATAGACAGAGAGAGAGAGAAGAACACGCCAGACAGAGAGAGAGAAGAGAGGAACTGCACTTGCAGACAGAGAGAGAGAGAGACCTGCGCCAGACAGAGAGAGAAGAGAGAATACATGAATAGAGAGAGAACTGCATGAACAGAGAGAGAGAGAACCACGCGCCAGACAGAGAGAGACTACGCCAGACAGAGAGAGGAAGACATGGGCAGACAGAGAGAGAAGAGCCGCATAGAACAAGAGAGAGAGAGAGAGACACGCCAGACAGAGAGAGAGAGAGACCTACGCCAGACAGAGAGAGAGAGAGACCAGCAGACAGAGAGAGAAAGAGAATGAACCCACATAGGGACAGAGAGAGAGAACCATGGGCCAGAGAGAGAGAGAGAGACACGCAGACAGAGAGAGAGAGAGAGAGACACGCAGACAGAGAGAGAGAGAGAGAGACACGCAGACAGAGAGAGAGAGAGAGAGACACGCAGACAGAGAGAGAGAGAGAGAGAGACACGCAGACAGAGAGAGAGAGAGAGAGACACGCAGACAGAGAGAGAGAGAGAGAGAGAGACACGCAGACAGAGAGAGACACGCAGAGAGAGAGAGAGAGAGACACGCAGAGAGAGAGAGAGAGACACGCAGAGAGAGAGAGAGAGAGAGACGCAGACAGAGAGAGAGAGAGAGAGAGAGACACGCAGACAGAGAGAGAGAGAGAGAGAGACACGCAGACAGAGAGAGAGAGAGAGAGAGAGAGAGACACGCAGACAGAAAGAGAGAGAGAGAGAGAGAGACACGCAGACAGAAAGAGAGAGAGAGAGAGAGACACGCAGACAGAAAGAGAGAGAGAGAGAGAGAGAGAGACACGCAGACAGAGAGAGAGAGAGAGAGAGAGAGAGAGACACGCAGACAGAGAGAGAGAGAGAGAGAGACACGCAGACAGAGAGAGAGAGAGAGAGACACGCAGACAGAGAGAGAGAGAGAGACACGCAGACAGAGAGAGAGAGAGAGACACGCAGACAGAGAGAGAGAGAGAGAGACACGCAGACAGAGAGAGAGACACAGACTGACGTCGATAGAGAGAAACTGACTGACTGACAGGTGCGTGGAACGTTCTGTAGACGTTAGAGGTGTAGAGCGCGTGGAACGTTCTGTAGACGTTAGAGGTGTAGAGCGCGTGGAACGTTCTGTAGACGTTAGAGGTGTAGAGCGCGTGGAACGTTCTGTAGACGTTAGAGGTGTAGAGCGCGTGGAACGTTCTGTAGACGTTAGAGGTGTAGAGCGCGTGGAACGTTCTGTAGACGTTAGAGGTGTGTGTGTCCTGTTTTTTTTTTTTTTTTTTTTTTTTTCTTGCAGGGGTTTTCGGTCCTGGAGCCCAGTACGATTCTTTTTCTGGTTTCTCAGTAGCTTCCTACCTTCAAGTGTCATTTCCTGGAAATGAAATGCTTTGCGTGCGTGTGTGTGTGTGTGTTCGTGTGTGTGTGTTCGTGTGTGTTCGTGCGTGTGTGTGTGTTCGTGCGTGTGTGTGTGTTCGTGTGTGTTCGTGCGTGTGTGTGTGTTCGTGCGTGTGTGTGTGTTCGTGTGTGTTCGTGTGTGTGTGTGTGTTCGTGTGTGTGTGTGTGTTCGTGTGTGTTCGTGCGTGTGTGTGTGTTCGTGCGTGTGTGTGTGTTCGTGCGTGTGTGTGTTCGTGCGTGTGTGTGTGTTCGTGCGTGTGTGTGTGTGTGTTCGTGCGTGTGTGTGTGTTCGTGCGTGTGTGTGTTCGTGCACATGTTCGTGTGTGTGTGTGTGTTCGTGTGTGTGTGTTCGTGTGTGTGTGTTCGTGTGTGTGTGTTCGTGTGTGTGTGTGTTCGTGCACATGTTCGTGTGTGTGTGTTCGTGTGTGTGTTCGTGCACATGTTCGTGTGTGTGTGTGTTCGTGTGTGTGTGTGTTCGTGTGTGTGTGTTTTCGTACACATGTTCGTGTGTGTGTGTGTGTTCGTGTGTGTGTGTGTTCGTGTGTGTGTTCGTGCGTGTGTGTGTGTTCGTGCGCATGTTCGTGCGCGTGCGTGTGTGTGTTCGTGCGTGTGTGTTCGTGCGTGTGTGTGTTCGTGCGTGTGTGTGTTCGTGCACATGTTCGTGCGTGTGTGTGTTCGTGCACATGTTCGTGCGTGTGTGTTCGTGCGTGTGTGTGTTCGTGCACATGTTCGTGCGTGTGTGTGTTCGTGCGTGTGTGTGTTCGTGCGTGTGTGTGTTCGTGCGTGTGTGTGTTCGTGCACATGTTCGTGCGCGTGTGTGTTCGTGCGCATGTTCGTGCGCGTGCGTGTGTGTGTTCGTGCGTGTGTGTTCGTGTGTGTGTGTGTTCGTGCACATGTTCGTGCGTGTGTGTGTTCGTGCGTGTGTGTGTGTTCATGTGTGTGTGTTCATGTGTGTGTGTTCGTGCACATGTTCGTGTGTGTGTGTGTGTTCGTGCACATGTTCGTGCGTGTGTGTTCGTGCACATGTTCGTGCGTGTGTGTTCGTGTGTGTGTTCGTGCGTGTGTGTGTGTTCGTGCGTGTGTGTGTTCGTGCGTGTGTGTGTTCGTGCGTGTGTGTGTTCGTGCGTGTGTGTGTTCGTGCACATGTTCGTGCGTGTGTGTGTTCGTGCGTGTGTGTTCGTGCGTGTGTGTGTTCGTGCGTGTGTGTGTTCGTGCGTGTGTGTGTTCGTGCGTGTGTGTTCGTGCGTGTGTGTTCGTGCGTGTGTGTGTTCGTGCACATGTTCGTGCGTGTGTGTGTTCGTGCGTGTGTGTGTTCGTGCGTGTGTGTGTTCGTGCACATGTTCGTGCGTGTGTGTGTTCGTGCGTGTGTGTGTTCGTGCACATGTTCGTGCGCGTGTGTGTTCGTGCGCATGTTCGTGCGCGTGCGTGTGTGTGTTCGTGCGTGTGTGTTCGTGCGTGTGTGTGTTCGTGCGTGTGTGTGTTCGTGCACATGTTCGTGCGTGTGTGTGTTCGTGCACATGTTCGTGCGTGTGTGTTCGTGCGTGTGTGTGTTCGTGCACATGTTCGTGCGTGTGTGTGTTCGTGCGTGTGTGTGTTCGTGCGTGTGTGTGTTCGTGCGTGTGTGTGTTCGTGCACATGTTCGTGCGCGTGTGTGTTCGTGCGCATGTTCGTGCGCGTGCGTGTGTGTGTTCGTGCGTGTGTGTTCGTGCGCGTGTGTGTTCGTGCGCGTATTCGTGCGCGTGTGTGTGTTCGTGCGTGTGTTCGTGCGTGTGTGTTCGTGCACATGTTCGTGCGTGTGTGTGTTCGTGCGTGTGTGTGTTCGTGCGTGTGTGTGTTCGTGCGTGTGTGTGTTCGTGCACATGTTCGTGCGTGTGTGTGTTCGTGCGTGTGTGTGTTCGAGCGTGTGTGTGTTCGTGCGTGTGTGTGTTCGTGCGTGTGTGTGTTCGTGCACATGTTCGTGCGCGTGTGTGTTCGTGCGCATGTTCGTGCGCGTGCGTGCGTGTGTGTGTTCGTGCGTGTGTGTGTTCGTGCGTGTGTGTGTTCGTGCGTGTGTGTTCGTGCGCGTGTGTGTTCGTGCGCGTATTCGTGCGCGTGTGTGTGTTCGTGCGTGTGTTCGTGCGCGTGTGTGTTCGTGCGTGTGTTCGTGCGCGTGTGTGTTCGTGCGTGTGTGTGTTCGTGCACATGTTCGTGCGTGTGTGTGTTCGTGCGTGTGTGTTCGTGCACATGTTCGTGTGTGTGTGCGTGTGTGTGTTCGTGCACATGTTCGTGTTTGTGTGTTCGTGCGTGTGTTCGTGCACATGTTCGTGTGTGTGTGTTCGTGCACATGTTCGTGCGTGTGTGTGTGTTCGTGCGTGTGTGTGTTCGTGCACATGTTCGTGCGTGTGTGTGTTCGTGCGTGTGTGTGTTCGTGCACATGTTCGTGCGTGTGTGTGTTCGTGCACATGTTCGTGCGTGTGTGTGTTCGTGCGTGTGTGTGTTCGTGCGTGTGTTCGTGCGCGTGTGTGTTCGTGCGTGTGTGTGTTCGTGCACATGTTCGTGCGTGTGTGTGTTCGTGCGTGTGTGTGTTCGTGCACATGTTCGTGTGTGTGTTCGTGCGTGTGTGTGTTCGTGCGTGTGTGTGTTCGTGCACATGTTCGTGTGTGTGTGTGTTCGTGCACATGTTCGTGTGTGTGTTCGTGCGTGTGTGTGTGTTCGTGCGTGTGTGTTTGTGCACATGTTCGTGTGTGTGTGTTCGTGCGTGTGTGTGTTCGTGCGTGTGTGTGTTCGTGCACATGTTCGTGCGCGTGTGTGTTCGTGCGCATGTTCGTGCGCGTGCGTGTGTGTGTTCGTGCGTGTGTGTTCGTGCGCGTGTGTGTTCGTGCGCGTATTCGTGCGCGTGTGTGTGTTCGTGTGTGTGTTCGTGCGTGTGTGTTCGTGCACATGTTCGTGCGTGTGTGTGTTCGTGCGTGTGTGTGTTCGTGCGTGTGTGTGTTCGTGCGTGTGTGTGTTCGTGCACATGTTCGTGCGTGTGTGTGTTCGAGCGTGTGTGTGTGTTCGAGCGTGTGTGTGTTCGAGCGTGTGTGTGTTCGTGCGTGTGTGTGTTCGTGCGTGTGTGTGTTCGTGCACATGTTCGTGCGCGTGTGTGTTCGTGCGCATGTTCGTGCGCGTGCGTGCGTGTGTGTGTTCGTGCGTGTGTGTGTTCGTGCGTGTGTGTGTTCGTGCGTGTGTGTTCGTGCGCGTGTGTGTTCGTGCGCGTATTCGTGCGCGTGTGTGTGTTCGTGCGTGTGTTCGTGCGCGTGTGTTCGTGCACATGTTCGTGCGCGTGTGTGTTCGTGCGTGTGTGTTCGTGCACATGTTCGTGCGTGTGTGTTCGTGCACATGTTCGTGCGTGTGTGTTCGTGCACATGTTCGTGTGCGTGTTCGTGCACATGTTCGTGTGTGTGTGTTCGTGCTTGTGTGTGTGTTCGTGAACATGTTCGTGTGTGTGTTCGTGCGTGTGTGTGTTCGTGCGTGTGTGTTCGTGCGTGTGTTCGTGCACATGTTCGTGTGTGTGTGTGTTCGTGCACATGTTCGTGTGTGTGTGTGTTCGTGCGCGTGTGTGTGTTCGTGCGCGTGTGTGTTCGTGCGCGTATTCGTGCGCGTGCGTGTGTTCGTGCGTGTGTTCGTGCATGTGTGTTCGTGCACATGTTCGTGCGTGTGTGTGTTCGTGCGTGTGTGTGTTCGTGCGTGTGTGTGTTCGTGCGTGTGTGTGTTCGTGCACATGTTCGTGCGTGTGTGTGTTCGTGCGTGTGTGTGTTCGAGCGTGTGTGTGTTCGAGCGTGTGTGTGTTCGTGCGTGTGTGTGTTCGTGCGTGTGTGTGTTCGTGCACATGTTCGTGCGCGTGTGTGTTCGTGCGCATGTTCGTGCGCGTGCGTGCGTGTGTGTGTTCGTGCGTGTGTGTGTTCGTGCGTGTGTGTTCGTGCGCGTGTGTGTTCGTGCGCGTATTCGTGCGCGTGTGTGTGTTCGTGCGTGTGTTCGTGCGCGTGTGTGTTCGTGCGTGTGTTCGTGCGCGTGTGTGTTCGTGCGTGTGTGTGTTCGTGCACATGTTCGTGTGTGTGTGTTCGTGCGTGTGTGTGTGTTCGTGAACATGTTCGTGTGTGTTCGTGCGTGTGTGTGTTCGTGCACATGTTCGTGTGTGTGTGTTCGTGCGTGTGTGTTCGTGCACATGTTCGTGTGTGTGTTCGTGCACATGTTCGTGTGTGTGTGTGTTCGTGCACATGTTCGTGTGTGTGTGTGTTCGTGCGTGTGTGTGTTCGTGCGTGTGTGTGTTCGTGCGTGTGTGTTCGTGCAATTGTTCGTGTGTGTGTGTGTTCGTGCGTGTGTGTGTGTTCGTGTGTGTGTGTTCGTGCACATGTTCGTGTGTGTGTGTGTGTTCGTGCACATGTTCGTGCGTGTGTGTTCGTGCACATGTTCGTGCGTGTGTGTTCGTGCACATGTTCGTGTGTGTGTGTTCGTGCGTGTGTGTGTTCGTGCGTGCGTGTGTGTGTTCGTGCGTGTGTGTGTTCGTGCGTGTGTGTGTTCGTGCACATGTTCGTGCGTGTGTGTGTTCGTGCACATGTTCGTGCGTGTGTGTGTTCGTGCGTGTGTGTGTTCGTGCGTGTGTGTGTTCGTGCGTGTGTGTGTTCGTGCGTGTGTGTGTTCGTGCACATGTTCGTGTGTGTGTTCGTGCGTGTGTGTGTTCGTGCGTGTGTGTGTTCGTGCGTGTGTGTTCGTGCGCGTGTGTGTTCGTGCGTGTGTGTGTTCGTGCGTGTGTGTGTTCGTGCGTGTGTGTTCGTGCGTGTGTGTTCGTGCGTGTGTGTGTTCGTGCGTGTGTGTTCGTGCAATTGTTCGTGTGTGTGTGTGTTCATGTGTGTGTGTTCGTGCACATGTTCGTGTGTGTGTGTGTGTGTTCGTGCACATGTTCGTGCGTGTGTGTTCGTGCACGTGTTCGTGCTTGTGTGTTCGTGTGTGTGTTCGTGCGTGTGTGTGTGTTCGTGCGCGTATTCGTGCGCGTGCGTGTGTTCGTGCGTGTGTTCGTGCGTGTGTGTGTTCGTGCGTGTGTTCGTGCGTGTGTGTGTTCGTGCGTGTGTGTGTTCGTGCGTGTGTGTGTTCGTGCGTGTGTGTGTTCGTGCACATGTTCGTGCGTGTGTGTGTTCGTGCGTGTGTGTGTTCGTGCACATGTTCGTGCGCGTGTGTGTTCGTGCGTGTGTGTGTTCGTGCACATGTTCGTGCGCGTGTGTGTTCGTGCACATGTTCGTGCGCGTGCGTGTGTGTGTTCGTGCGTGTGTGTGTTCGTGCGTGTGTGTGTTCGTGCGTGTGTGTGTTCGTGCGTGTGTGTGTTCGTGCGTGTGTGTGTTCGTGCGTGTGTGTGTTCGTGCGCGTGTGTGTTCGTGCGCGTATTCGTGCGCGTGTGTGTTCGTGCGCGTATTCGTGCGCGTGTGTGTGTTCGTGCGTGTGTTCGTGCGCGTATTCGTGCGCGTGTGTGTTCGTGCGTGTGTGTGTTCGTGCGCGTGTGTGTTCGTGCACATGTTCGTGCGCGTGTGTGTTCGTTCACATGTTCGTGTGTGTGTGTTCGTGCACATGTTCGTGTGTGTGTGTGTTCGTGCGTGTGTGTGTTCGTGCGTGTGTGTGTTCGTGCGCGTGTGTGTTCGTGCGCGTATTCGTGCGCGTGTGTGTTCGTGCGCGTATTCGTGCGCGTGTGTGTGTTCGTGCGTGTGTTCGTGCGCGTATTCGTGCGCGTGTGTGTTCGTGCGTGTGTGTGTTCGTGCGTGTGTGTGTTCGTGCACATGTTCGTGCGCGTGTGTGTTCGTTCACATGTTCGTGTGTGTGTGTTCGTGCACATGTTCGTGTGTGTGTGTGTTCGTGCGTGTGTGTGTTCGTGCGTGTGTGTGTTCGTGCACATGTTCGTGTGTGTGTGTTCGTGCACATGTTCGTGTGTGTGTGTGTTCGTGCACATGTTCGTGCGTGTGTGTGTTCGTGCGTGTGTGTGTTCGTGCGTGTGTGTGTTCGTGCGTGTGTGTGTTTTATAGGCTGCCTTGAGCTGTGATGTATATCTGTCTCTCTCCAGATCCTTCACCTGGGGTCTGTTATGAAGGCCTCTTTACTCCCGTTGACTCTCTCTCACTCACACACACACTCTCTCACACACACACACACACACACACACACACACACACACACTCACACACACACTCAACATGATAACAGCAGGGAAGATCTATCTATCTATAGATAGGTGCATACATATAGATATAGAGGGAGAGATACAGAAATGGATACAGATGGATAGAGAGAGAGCGCGAGCGCAGGGAACGGAGGAGATGATGATGATGATGATGATGACAATGAGCTAAATGATCTAAACGTCACCACGTAGATGAGCGGTTGCTATAGAAATGCTAGTGCATGAATGAACATCATCTGACCAATCAGAATCCAAAGTTCAGTGAGAGAGAGAATGAGTTCAGGGACTGATGATGATGATGATGATGATGATGATGAGCATGAGCTAAATGGCTCCTGAGCACTGTGTTCACTGTGAGCAGATCCTCCCCGAGGTTGTGTGTGAGAGGTGGAGTGTGTGAGCGCTGCTCTGTGGTCAGGAAACAGTTAAAGAGCATGATGGGAGATGGCCGGCTGGTTGTGAAGGGGGTGTGTCACGTCTCAGCCACTCGCTCCAGCCCGGGTTTTACTCTCCGCCCATCCTGCTGGAACTACTTGCGCTGTAAGCTCTCTCTCTCTCTCTCTCTCTCTCTCTCTTTCTCCCCACACACATACACACTCTCTCTGTCTCTCTCTCTCTCACTCACTCACTCACTTTCTGTCTCTCTCTGTCTCTTTCTGTCTCTCTCTCTGTCTTTCTTTCTCTCTGTCTGTCTCTCTCTCTCACCCCATACACACTCTCTCTCTCTCTCTCCCTCTCTCTTCTCCTTCTTGCCAACTCTCTCACCATGCTACGATCACAGGGCAAAGTTGTTACGGGAAAAAGGCACGAAAGCTCTCGCTTTTTTGGAAGCCTTCTGTCCTTTTGTTTGTGATCTTATTAAACTCGTCTTTCCACAAACACCAGTCTCGCGTTGAAGCTTGACTGGGAACACTGGAACATTTCAACCTTTATTTATTTATTTATTTATTTATTTATTTATTATTTATTTTTTATGCTCATGCTCTTGTTTTCTATGTTGTATAGAGAAAAATCTTTGCTAGCTCGTTCCCTCTATCCCTCCCTCCCTCCATCTCTCTCTCTCTCTCTCCCTCCCTGTGGGAGCGTCTGTCCTGACCCTCTGTCCCCTGAGCCCCGTTCGATTGTTTATTACCCCCGGGGTTACTCATTACCCCAAATTCCATCACTCTGTTCACGCTCTTACCTTCTGACATTCAGCTGCATAGAGAAACTCATTTAGGACACGAGGAGCAGAACTGTGGAGGAGAATCACACAGAGACTGGGCTTCTCACTGTGTCTGTGTTCTCAACATCACCAGGGCGTCTGTTTCTATCTATCTATCTATCTATCTATCTATCTATCTATACTACTCACAAAAAGTTAAGGATATTTGGCTTTTGGGTGAAATTTATGGAAGATGTAAAATGTTCACACTACAGTGATATTATATCATGAAAGTAGGGCATTTAAGTAGAAGCTGCAGTGGTGATTTCCTCATCTCAAACAATTTATTGAAACAAAAGCCAACAACAGTGGTGGGTATACCACAACAAAAAATCTCAATAATTTATCATGTGCCCTTGACCATCAATTACAGCTTGACAACGACGTCTCCTGCTGTTCACGAGTCGACTTATTGTCTACTGAGGCATGGCATTCCACTCTTCTTGAAGGGCGGCCCTCTGGTCATTGAGGTTCTGGGCTGCAGGGTTATGAGCCTCTACACGGCGACTCGGCTGATCCCAGAGGTTTTGGGCTTCAGGTCTGGAGAAAGTGCAGGCCACTCCATTTGAGGTACCCCAGCCTCCAGCAGCCGTTCCCTAATGATGCGACCTCGATGAGCTGGAGCATTGTCGTCCAATGAAGATGAAATTAGGCCTGTGTTGTTCATGCAGGGGCACAATGACTGGATTAATGATGTTATTCAGGTAGTATTGGCTTGTCACTGTACCATTCACAAGATGTAGGGCAGTTCTGTATTGAGTAGACACACCTGGGAGTTGACCAAGGCCCACTGGTCCCTCGTCCAGCGTAAATGCTCCCTGGCCCGACGCCTGTGCCTTGTGGTGTGGTCAGGTACCCTTGCAGGTCGTCTAGCACGCAGACCACGCTGATGTAAACGGTTTCAAATAGTCTGACAGGACACTTGAGTTGAGTGGCATTCATCATCCGGTTCCGCAGGGTACTGTTCAGAATGAAGGGGTCATCAATGTGGGATGTGGCCAAAGGACGTCCACTTCTATGCCTTTCTGTGACTCTTCCAGTCTCTCTGTATCTCTTTCGCAACCTGCTGATGACACTCTGTGACACTCTAAGCTCAGTGGCCACTTCCCTCTGAGAACATCCTGTTTGAAGCCTCGCAATGGCGAGGTTCTGTTGATCAATTGTTAGGTGTGGTCTTGGTCTCATGATGTCAAAATGTGAACAGCATGATGAAGAGGACTGTTTAAATACCAATTCTAATTGAACCAGAAAATTTATTGGTGGATTCATGGATCAAACACCAGTTTGCAGAGAACAGCAAGTTCTGCAAAAAGTACTGAAACACTGAACAGTTGGACATGTGCATTCAGAAGTGTAGAGAAGGTCAAATTAAGTTCACCTGGAAAGGTTATAGTGCATTTTAGGTGCATCCTGAAATTTACCTGAAAGTCGAATATCCTTAACTTTTTGTGAGTAGTGTATCTATCTATCTATCTATCTATCTATCTATCTATCTATCTATCTATCTATCTATCACTTCATTTGTCTCTGTCTGCCTGTTTGTCTGTCTCTCTCTCTCTCTCTCTCTCTCTCTCTGCCTATCTGTTTACCTCTTTCTATCTGTCTCTCTGTGTCTGTCTCTATCTATCTGGCTAGCTAGCTATTCATCTCTCTCCATCCATCCATCCATCCATCCATCTCTCCCTCCATCTCTCTCACTCTCTGTCTGACTCACACTCTCCCTCTCCCCCTTTCTCTCTCTCTCTCTCTCTCTCTCTCTCTCTCTGGTGTGAAACTGATGATAGTTAGACCTGACTCTTCACCATGCGGTCACTTGTCCTGCTTTGTAGTGGAGATGTCTGTATGGAGTGTTTGTGGAAGGAGTCTCCAGTTTCAGCTCTGGGGATGTAGACGATGATGTAGATGATGATGTGGAGCAGTGTGTGGAGTTAGAATACAGCTGGCGTTTCTTAATGGAAAAGGATTAAACAAATATAATAAAGTAGCTCAAATAAATTCACTTCATTTGTGTGAATTTAATACACTGTAGTTCTGTGTATAGTGTGTGTGTGTGTTGTAGTGTGTGTAGTGTGTGCAGCTGTGTGTGTGCAGTGTGTATTTGTTTTGTGTGCATGTGTAGTGTGAGTATTTTTGTGTGCATGTGTAGTGTGTGCAGCAGTGTGTGTGTGTGTAGTGTGAGTATTTTTGTGTGCATGTGTAGTGTGTGCAGCAGTGTGTGTGTGGTGTCTAGTGTGTTTGCTGGGTGTGTATGTGTAGTGTGTACACGCTGCTGCTGTGTGTATGTGTAGTGTGTGCAGCTGTGTGTGCACAGCAGTGTGTGTGTGTGTGTATTTGTTGTGTAGTGTGTGTGTGTGTTCCTGGGTTTTTGCTCATCCTCTGTGTGAAGGTTTAGGTGTCAGAGTCTCTCTCCACACAGCAGAGTTATTAAGGTTTCACTCTGAACTCAGAGGCTAAACGCTCGCTGTGCTGTTGGCTGGCCTCGGGAGGGGGAGGGGGAGGAGGAGGAGGAGGTGGAGGAGGAGGAGTGTGATGGTGGTGGTGAAGTCGACTCGTATTAAACCCGCTCCAGGTTCATTAGACTGCTCTGCATTGTCCATGCTGTAGGTCATTGATCAGCTCACCATCCGTCTCCTGCCAGAAACCCTACACTGGTCATCTGATCCCGCCTACCCATCATGCACCGGGGCACACACCGAACACACAGGCTGCGTGATGAGCGGCGTTTCGGCGAGAGCGTCACTGTGTAGAACTTCCTCACGTCTTATTTCTGTCGTCACGTTTTCTTCACATGATCTTTATAAAGCCTGTGTGCTAGCTGGCTCAGTTCATTACCAGGTTAATGGGCAGGGTCTATACTTCCTGTTGCCTAGCAACAATGATACGCCGATCCGATCCGAGTGTGTAGCTCCTTGGACGTTTTTTTGACACATTTTTTTTTACGTACTTTTTTGACAAATCTACGGTACGCACTATTTAGCTCAATCTGTAAACATTTGTTTATTTGTTTGTTTATTTATTTATTTGGTAAAGAAGTCTACAAGGTGTGGCAGAAGGATACCCCTCGTAACCCGAGGAGAGGAAGGAAGTACGTGTCAATCTTCCACGCTTCACTTCCTGTTTGGTAGAACATCAAAAAAAACAAGGTTTAAAATAAAATAAAAAATAAGATACATACATTAAATAAATAAAATGAAATGGACAGAAAATTAAAAGAATGTTTATTTAACATATAATTAATATTTATCTAACAAATAAAAAATTGTCAACAGTTGGTTACATTTTTAGCTTTACATATATTTTTTAAAGTCTAGAAAATGATTTATTTATTTATAATTAATTAATTAATTTAATTAATTTATTATATTTTTTTTACCAAGATCTTTATTAAATAACGAAAATAAAATCTGTAGAAAAGTTGACATATTACACATAGCAACAAATCCACTGTGTCCTGAATAAACATTACTTTTATTCCAAATCTAAAGATTTTTTTTGTTAAATTTTTTATTAAAAATAATTAAATTTAAAAAATCAAGAATTTTATTTATTTATTATTATTATTTTTTAGAAAAGATTCTTTTTGAAAGTTTATGATATTTTTGAATAAGATCTTGTTAGAGAGATGTTTTTGTGCTGCTGGACATTTACATGAATTTTTTTTTTTTTTTTAAATGTTTGATGCTGATTCAGCACAACGTGATCTCGTAAAATATTCAATAAAATAAAATAGAACAATATTATAAAATAATTATATGTTCTACATGCATAAAATGATATAGGTATAAAATTATTTTTTGTTCATACTAAAATAAAAAAGGAAATATTGTTATTATTATTAATTAAATTTTAAAAATACAAAAAAAAATTAGTAATGAATTTAGAGTAATATAAAATAATTATGTACTAATATGTAGTGTAAAATAATATAGGTATAATATTTTTTTTGTTCATACTAAAATTATATTTATTTAATTATATTAGAGATTTATATTATGAATAAAATTTTTTTAAAATATATTTTTTTTAATTTAAAAAATAAATTTATAATGAATTAAATAAAATAAAAAAAGCCATAGGTCAGAACTACAACTTTAAATATTCATGACTAACACACACCACATATTTTATTTATTTATTTATATTTAACGTAAACATATTCATGCTTTTATGATCAGGAGCGGTTGACGTTCACGGCGTGTCGCCTCTGACACGTGGTTTGGCGTCGAGGACGTTTTCAGAAGCAGTTTCCGAGGGCTACGGCTTCCTTCTGAGCAGCTCATCGGCTTCATTTTTCCTGTTTGAATGCGCTTTCACTGCAGCGCCGGCCCCGGCGTCTGTTGTACGAAGTTCGAGAGTGTAACCATGGCGACGAGCAGCTGAGCGCTCGCTGCAGGCCACCGCGAGTCTCCATTGGCTGCTTGACTAAAAGCGGATGGGGGGAGGGGGGTGCGAGTGCTCTCTCTCGCGCTCTCTCTCTCTCTCACACGTACACACACGGCTCACAAGGCTAAGCTCTCTCTCTCTCTGTGTGTGTGTGTGTGTGTGTGTGTGTGTGTGTGTGTGTGTGTGTATATGTGTGTGTGTAAAGGCTATCTCAGGGTAATAACAGGGATCTAACATCAGCTGCACCTGCCTGCTTAATTCCCCCGAAAAACAAGTTAAAGTCCTGATGTTTATACTTTACACACGTTTTAAAATCCTCCACAGCTGGATTCTCCACAATCGACACACTGCTTTATAAACAGAACATCTTGTGGGGGGTCGGGGGACATGCGTTAGAGTCCTACGTTTGTTTACGCAAATGCATGCAAATCTGCCGTGGCGCGCGTTTACGCTTCGAACTGTACAAACCACGCTCACCACGCAGCTGATCATTCTTTCGCACGTGATTCTTTTGCACGATTCTGTTCTTTTTTTTGTTTGTTTACATAATTCTTTCATTTGATTCTTTTTCCTCCACATGATTGTTTTTTACACTATTCTTTTGCATGATTCTTTTTTTCCACATGATCCCCCCCCCACATGATTCTTTTTTTGCATGATTCCCCCCACATGATTCTTTTTTTTACATGATTCTTTTTTTTTTGCATGATTCCCCCCCAAATGATTCTTTCACATGATTCTTTTTCTGCCACGTAATTCTTTTGCATGATTCTTTTTATATGATTCTTTATTATTCTTTTTTCCACATTTCTTTTTTATGATTCTTTTGCATGATTCTTTTTATATGATTCTTTATTATTCTTTTTTCCACATTTCTTTATGATTCTTTTTCATGATTCTTTATATGATTTTTTTTTCCACATGATTCTTTTGCATGATTCTTTTTCTGCCACATGATTCTTTTTTTTTTTTTTACATTATTCTTTTTTTACATGATTCTTTTGCATGGTTTTTGTACATGAATCTTGTACACAAATCATTTTAAGTTATTTTGCACGATTCTTCGAGGTGATTCTTCTACCAGATTCTCTTACATGATTCTTGTACACGATAGTTGTAGGCGATTCTTTTACATGACTCTTGTACATGATTCTTGTACGTGATTCCTTTTCATGAATCTTCAGAGCAATGGCTTTGCTTGATTCTTTTACATGATTCTTTTATATGATTCCTCAGTACATCAGTTCTCAAAGCAGATTCTGTAACTCATCCTGACTGGTACTCCAGGGTTATTTTTATTTATTTACAGTTCGACTCGTAACAAAAAGCACCTTTTTACCTTATTAACTTCCATAAAAAGAACAAAAAGAGAGACTGATCATCGCCTGCCTCTGTTCTAGAAGTAACTATAAACGGATAAAATGTGGTGTTTCCTTTTTTCAATAATTAAAAGAATGGTAATAATGTGTTGTGTTTTTTCTCTCGCATAGATACACAAACAAACAAACAAAGCTGGTCATGTTAAGAGAAACCACAAAGAAAGTTAAAGCTCTAGCTCCGCCTCTGCGCTGGAACTGGAGACTCCTTCTATAAATGTCTCCTCAGTAAAAGCTTCCTGTGTTCGTACTGGAAAACGAATCCGCACACCTCCTGACCAATCAGAATCCAGCGAGTAAACTGTTAGCTTAAACGTTGCTGTGATTGTTGTGTAATTGTTTGTCGTTGTGTCTCGCTCTTGCGTCGCAGGTCTCGGAGTCGAGGCAGAGCTCAGGCTGATGATGAGGACAGCATGGACGCCACGGACGCCACGCTGCCGCCAGAGACGGGTGAGAGGAAACGAGTTTTTGTCAGCAGTCTGTCAGGCAGAGAGAGAGAGAGAGAGAACGTGTGCGTGTGTGAGAGAGAGATGGAAAGAGCAAGAGAGTGAGGAGAAACATAGATAGATGGAGCGAGAAGAGAGCAAGGAAAGAGAGACAGAGAGAGATGAGAGAGTGAGAGACGGAAAGAGCGAGAGCGTGAGGAGAGAGAGACAAAGACAGAGAGAGAGAGACAACGAGGAGAGGGAGAGAGACAGAGAGAGGCAGAGAGATAGCGAGAAGAGAGAGACAGAGAGAGAGCGGGAGTGAAAGAGCGAGAGATAGAGGGAGTGAAAGACAGAGAGAGAGCGGGAGTGAAAGAGCGAGAGATAGAGGGAGTGAAAGAGCGAGAGAGAGAGGGAGTGAAAGAGCGAGAGAGAGCGGGAGTGAAAGAAAGCGAGAGAGAGCGGGAGTGAAAGAAAGCGAGAGAGAGAGGGAGTGAAAGAGAGAGAGAGAGGGAGTGAAAGAGAGAGCGAGCGGGAGTGAAAGAGAGAGAGAGCGAGCGGGAGTGAAAGAGAGAGAGAGAGAGAGAGAGAGAGAGCGAGCGGGAGGGAGAGAGAGAGCGAGCGAGAGGGAGAGAGAGAGAGAGAGAGAGAGCGAGAGAGAGAGCGGGAGAGAGAGAGAGAGAGAGAGAGAGAGAGCGGGAGAGAGAGAGAGAGAGAGAGCGGGAGAGAGAGAGAGAGAGAGAGCGGGAGAGAGAGAGAGAGAGAGCGAGCGAGAGAGAGAGAGAGAGAGAGAGAGAGAGCGGGAGTGAGAGAGAGAGCGGGAGTGAGAGAGAGAGAGAGAGCGGGAGTGAGAGAGAGAGAGAGCGGGAGTGAGAGAGCGAGAGAGCGGGAGTGAGAGAGCGAGAGAGAGAGAGAGCGGGAGTGAAAGAGAGTCTTGAGATCTGAGGGTTTGGAGCCTTTGAAGAATTCATAGAGCACTAAATGGAAAACCCGAGGCTGAAAGGAGTGGGGGATTTCTGCAGCTCTCGGTCCGAGGTGTCGGCGTGAAGACGAGTAATGACTAATACTTTCTGAAAGCTTTTAACCTTGCGGTCGCTCTCTCACACGTGGCGCTCTCGCACGTTACCGCACCTCCGTCTCAGGTCCCGAATGCACGCGTACGCCACGTTTTAAGCGCAAAACACTGGCGCGAGAAAGCCGGCGTCATGGAGCGCTGCTGCAGCGACGTGCTAAAGAATAACGTGAGCTGTGTGAGACGGAATCCGAGATAAAAAGTTCTGAATCCTAAAAATTCCGCTTTCATGTCACTCGAGGAAACTAAAGTATACCCCGTTACCATGGTAACAGCACCCTCGCCCCGGGGGTGGAAAAACATGTAGCTATTTAACGTTTACATTTGATGAATGTATGTAGCTGTGCAGGATGAGAAAGGGGCGTGGCTATGCCTAGTGAAAGGGGCGGAGTTTTGCTTGCTGGATATCCTCGTCTGTGTAGGAAAAGTATCCTGTGGTCTTCTCTGAAATAAAGCAGAAAAAATAGCGGCTTAAAAATTTCAAAACAAAATGTCCAGGGAAATTAAAATGAAAGAGAATTTTTTAAAAGAATTTCAAAAATGATTTAAAAATTGTTTGTTTGTTTATTTATTTATTTATTTTAAATGATATATTTGACTAACAATTCAGTACAAATCAGTTCCTTTCAGCCAGTTTGTTTTTAAAATAAAATGAATAAAAAATTAATAAAAAATTAGCATGATATCCTTCTAGACGTCCTTTATCATGATGTCGATATTATATCCTCGTATCAGTGAGTCACAGTGCAGTCACAGTGTGCTAAAGTCCGTACTGAGCATGTGCGGGTTTCCATGGTGATTAAAATAAAAAAAACACACACACACACCAAAAATCTATTTAAAAAATTCTTTCAAAAAATAGGGGTTAAAATAACAAATATGATAATGAATAAGATTTCCAGACTCGTGTACTCATATACATGCGCGCACACACACGCGCGCGCACACGCGTACACACTCACGCGCGTACACGCGTACACGCGTGCGCGCGCGTGTTCTATGTGTATGCGCGCGCGTGTGTACGCGTGTGTGTGTGTACGCGTGTGTGTGTGTACGCGTGTGTGTGTACGCGTGTGTGTGTGCGCGCATGTATATGAGTGAGGCCTCGAGGACGACCATCTCAGTGCAAAAAAAAAAAAATGGGTCACGGAGAGATTTTATTTATTTATTTATTTATTTTGGGCAGCGTTCCATACTACAGCTCTCTCTCTCTCTCTCTCTCTCTCTCTCTCTCTCCGTGTGCATGTTTCTCAGACTGTTTTTGTGAAATCCTGGGATGGATTTTCATCCTCGAGGCCTCATCATCTGAGCTTCAGGCTTTCGGATCTCTTTTGCGATGTTGATGACATCATCGACGTTAGCGAGGCCATCGCAGCATCTTCTCTTCTTACGCCTTTAGTGACGTCTTTCGCCCAGTTTTTATTCTTTTCCTTTTATTTATTTATGTATTTGTTTCTCTCCTAAGAACAGCAGCTGTAGATGAAGGTTAACGTCCCGGTTGTTAACTACACTCTGGATTCCGTTTCTGGGATTTTCCGAGAAGGATCGAACGTCACGTGGATTTTTTGGGGCTCAATAGAAATGTAATTTATTTTTCTTGTCTCCGAGTCGTCCTGAAGCTCTCGCGCGGTTCCTCGTGTCTCTCCGCTGCAGGGACACATGCGGATATCCGTGTTTTGTGTAGAGACGATAAAGATGTATCTCACACACTTGAGAGCTTCAGAGCTCTCTCACACAACCACACCGAGGTTTTCTCCTCTTCTCTACACCGCAGCTGAAGGGGGAGGAAAAGAAAATCCTCCGCCTCCGATGAGTGACTGCCAATCACGCTCGGGTCACTGACTCCAAACAACTCCTTTCAGGCTTATTTATTTATTTATTTATTTATTTACTCACTCACTCTGAGTCAGGTAGCAGAGCCGGCACTGAAACTCGATGGTTATCAGAATAATAAAAAAAAATATGATAAAATGTTCAGGTATTTTTTTTCTGGAATCATGAGATGCTTTGCGAGTGGTTGCAAAGGTGTGAGTCTTTGCGAGTGTGTCTTTGCGAGTGTGAGTCTTTGCGAGAGTGTGAGTCTTTGCGAGAGTGTGAGTCTTTGCGAGTGTGAGTCTTTGCGAGTGTGTCTTTGCGAGTGTGAGTCTTTGTGTAATAATAGTGTGTGTGAAATAAGTGTGTGTGTTTAGTGTGTGAGTGTGTGTAATAAGTGTGCGCGTGTGTGTAATAAGTGTGTGTGTAATAAGTGTGTGTGTGTGTGTAATAAGTGTGTGTGTGTAACAAGTGTGTGTGTGTGTAATAAGTGTGTGTGTGTAATGTGTGTGTGTAATAAGTGTGTGTGTGTAATGTGTGTGTGTAATAAGTGTGTGTGTGTAATGTGTGTGTGTAATAAGTGTGTGTGTGTAATGTGTGTGTGTAATAAGTGTGTGTGTAATAAGTGAGAGTGTGTAAGTGTGTGTGTGTGTGTAATAAGTGAGTGTGTGTAACAAGTGAGTGTGTGTAACAAGTGAGTGTGTGTGTGTGTGTAACAAGTGAGTGAGTGTGTGTGTGTGAGTGTGTGTGTGTAACAAGTGAGTGTGTGTGTGAGTGTGTGTGTGAGTGTGTGTAACAAGTGAGTGTGTGTGTAATAAGTGTGTGTTTGTAACAAGTGAGTGTGTGTGTAATAAGTGAGTGTGTGTGTGTGTAACAAGTGAGTGTGTGTGTGTGTGTGTGTGTAACAAGTGAGTATGTAACAGTGAGTGTGTGTGTGTAATAAGTGAGTGTGTGTGTGTGTGTAATAAGTGAGTGTGTGTGTAAGTGTGTGTGTGTGTGTGTAATAAGTGAGTGTGTGTGTAAGTGTGTGTGTAACAAGTGTGTGTGTGTGTGTGTGTGTGTGTAACAATTGTGTGTGTGTAACAGGTGTGTGTGTGTGTGTGTGTAATAAGTGAGTGTGTGTGTGTGTGTGTGTGTAACAACTGAGTGTGTGTGTGTAACAACTGAGTGTGTGTGTGTAACAACTGAGTGTGTGTGTGTAATAAGTGTGTGTGTGTAACAAGTGAGTGTGTGTGTGTGTGTGTGTGTAACAATTGAGTGTGTGTGTAACAAGTGTGTGTGTGTAATAAGTGAGTGTGTGTGTAGTGAGTGTGTGTATGAAATAAGTGTGTGTAATAAGTGAGTGTGTGTAATAAGTGAGTGAGTGTGTGTAATAAGTGAGTGTGTAATAAGTGAGTGTGTGTAATAAGTGTGTGTGTGTAATAAGTGAGTGAGTGTGTGTAATAAGTGTGTGTGTGTGTGAGTGTGTGTAATAAGTGAGTGTGTGTGTAATAAGTGAGTGTGTGTGTAATAAGTGAGTGTGTGTGTAATAAGTGAGTGTGTGAGTGTGTGTAATAAGTGAGTGTGTGTGTGTGTGTGTAATAAGTGTGTGTGTGTAATAAGTGAGTGTGTGTGTGTGTGTGTAATAAGTGTGTGTGTAATAAGTGAGTGTGTGTGTAATAAGTGTGTGTGTGAGTGTGTGTAATAAGTGTGTGTGTGAGTGTGTGTAATAAGTGAGTGTGTGTGTAATAAGTGAGTGTGTGTGAGTGTGTGTGTAATAAGTGAGTGTGTGTGTAATAAGTGAGTGTGTGTGTAATAAGTGACTGTGTGTGTAATAAGTGACTGTGTGTGTAATAAGTGAGTGTGTGTGAGTGTGTGTGTAATAAGTGAGTGTGTGTGTAATAAGTGAGTGTGTGTGTAATAAGTGAGTGTGTGTGTAATAAGTGAGTGTGTGTGTAATAAGTGAGTGTGTGAGTGTGTGTAATAAGTGTGTGTGTGAGTGTGTGTAATAAGTGAGTGTGTGAGTGTGTGTAATAAGTGTGTGTGTGAGTGTGTGTAATAAGTGAGTGTGTGTGTAATAAGTGAGTGTGTGAGTGTGTGTAATAAGTGTGTGTGTGAGTGTGTGTAATAAGTGAGTGTGTGAGTGTGTGTAATAAGTGTGTGTGTGAGTGTGTGTAATAAGTGAGTGTGTGAGTGTGTGTAATAAGTGTGTGTGTGAGTGTGTGTAATAAGTGAGTGTGTGTGTAATAAGTGAGTGTGTGTGTGTGAGTGTGTGTAATAAGTGAGTGTGTGTGTAATAAGTGTGTGTGTGAGTGAATCAGAGTGATGTGAAGCCCTTCACGTGAGTGTACGTGTTTCCTAACAGATGATGTTTAGTGTGTTACGTTAGATTTGTCGTAGATTTTTACCACAAAAAAAGTTAATGAAAATTAGGGGAGGAATCAGATTTCAGTAATGACTCCTTGAACCCGCCCCTGAAAACACAAAGCTCCGCCCCCGGGAGCTACTGTTGTGAGTCATGTGGGAAATATATCGAAGGAGTTAAACGCCAGCACAAACTCGTAATTACGAGTGGGAATTTGGGAAAGCTCTAAGGTTTCTGAGTTTGGGGGCGTGTCAGCGAGAACACCTCTGCATTTAACGGCGAATTTTCAGTTATTTTCTACAAGTAGAGTTACAGAAAGAAGCTGAAGTGACCTGAGGTCATAATTCTGACTTCCTGGGTCCCGAGAGGACGAGTCGGTAGTTCGGCTGCTTGAAAGTTTTATCTCCGTCTGTTTATATAGATGGAGGATGTTCTCGACGATGTTTCCTCCCTGGATTGTGGGCGGAGTCTGTTAGTGTCGGGGGTGTCTATAAAATGATCAACATTCAGTCTTTACATCTAGACTAGAAACTCTTCTTCTGAAGCCCTAAAACTGTTTATAATGAAAATAAATAAGTAAATAAATAGAAAAATAAATTAAAAAAAAACAAATAGAAAAATAAATATATAAATAAATATATAAATAAGTAGAAAAATAAATATATAAAAGCAGTTGTCCTTTTAATCTGTATTTCTGACAGGTGCATGCTGGGTAATGTGTGTTGTGTGGTGCAGTGTGATGTGATCACGTTAGTTAGTGTAATTAACCTCAGGTTAATAAAGTTTACCGTCACCCGTGCGTGTTACCGTGGCAACCAGGAGCAAAGCTTACCTGTAGTGAAGTAATGATGATTTTTTTTTCTTCTTTAATTAAAAGCAGAGGCGTGCGTCATTAAGCCGCGAGACCCGTGACGGGCCCTACGTCGCCGCACCGTAGCGGACCGGACGCCGCGGCTCTGTGTCACACCTCTGACACCTCTGCTCTCTAAAAAACCAAAACCAAAACAAAAACAAGACCTGTACCTTTTCACACGGCGTTTAACAAGCACTGGATGGGCAAATCTGCCTCGAGAGACTCGGCTTTCATCACCCCTCCCGAGGCTGATCCAAAGGTCACTGCGGCCAAGCTGCTCTGTGTTCGGAAAAACAACGTGGGGAATTTTTACATTTTTTTTAACCCTTTATGCTAACGACTGGTCAGTTTAAGCATTCTGAGGCTGTTTTTCTTAGGAAATATACCACATCAAAGACCTCAAAAATCACTGAGGAATTTTATTACTTTAATAATCATTATCCTGATCTGATCCATGAGGAATCTGCTCAAAAAGATATATATATATATATATATATATATATATATATGATGGCTTTAATGACCAACTGCTGCACAGAGATACAACCATTTAACGCTGAAAAATATTCTAAAGCTAAATAAATTCAGTAATAAGCACCTTTTAGATAAATCTAAATATTATATCATATTTTTACAAAGTGAAGGAGCATGTAACACTCCAGGAAAAATACTCTTCATTTTTTTTACAGTTTGAAATGATTTACAAATAAAATTGTGAATTTTTTTTTTTTAGTCTAGTTTTTTTTTTTTTTTTTAATAAACTTGATCTGTTTCTGAGTAGAACCAGATCATTTCATCGAGCAGTTTTTGTAACTTCAGCATTTATATCTAGTTAATACTTTTTAATTAAAAAAAATTATGCTTCATTTTTATTGGCAATTTCTAAAATGCAATTGATTTTAATTATATAAGAAGAAAATTAGTAGCCAGAAATCTTCTTTGTATTTTTTATTTATTTATTTATTTTTTACATTCAAATTAAATAAATAACATTTAACATTATATATGATCAAACTCCACATAAATATAGGCTATGGTTTATTTTAATTTTTTTTTTATTTAAATTTTTTAAATTCTTTTTTATAAAAATAGATTTTGTAGGTAAACAAATCTATATTTTTTAAAATATAAATCTCATTCAACCCTAATTCTCCAACGCTCATTCATTTTACAAATGCTTTCACTAAAAATTGTTACTAAAAATGACTAAAATAATTTTGTAAATTTATTTATTTTCTTTATAGTTGATCAACATGTTTTAATAGCTTGATAGTTATTTTGCTCCATGTACTTCTTTAGGATAAAAAAAAAAAAATCCAACTTTGTATAACACAGAACTTTAACATGTTTTACAGAATTCACTTTTTTAAAAAACTTTTATTTTATTTATAATTATTTTCTGACACGTTCACCCACTCCAGTCCGGTTTCGGGAACTTCTCTGTGTGATTCTAACACATTTTGTGAAATGAGATCACACTGTGGTTTGACAGGTTGGGGTGTGTGTGTGTGTGTGTGTGTGTGTGTGTGTGTATGTGACCTGATGCACTCGTCTGCCCACTCAGGTGTACGGTGACACACTGACCCTCATCATAATGTCAGATTTATTTAAGCTGAAAATGGGATCTGTGCTCCCCACACACACACACACACACACACACACACACACACACACACACAGGCGGTTTCTCCTCTTCATTTGCGTGACGGATTGATTGACATTGGAGCGGATGATAATTGAGTCTTCCTGTCTGCGGTCTGTAATTTCATTGATTTGCATCTCACTTCCCCTTGTTTCAGTGTCAGAACTCAACGATTTCAGATGAAGGATTTGAGACTCGTGGCGTATAAAAAGCCTCCGCAGGGGAACGATGCAGCAGCACCGGGGCTCGGTTTACCCCGGCGACGTGTCCGATTAATGACGTACGGTCAGGAGTCATGCTACGTGGAGCTGACTAGTTCAAAGATCGACACGTGAAACGTTTTTCTGGGTTGTGGTTACGTCTGAGGGAATAATTCAGAACTTTGAGGATTTCCGACTAGAATTGTTTTGATTTGAGCCAGAAAGAAGTCGGGATTTTGAGATAATCGGTCAGCATGTATAGATCTTAGGACATGAGTGTGAGACGACACCTCAGAGTCGTAGAGCACAAGTCCAAGTTTAGAGAAAAGTCGGAACGTTTGACATCATACATGAGTTTTGAATGAGTTGAAAGTTTGAGAACCTCGACTCTGGAGAGACTTTTTGAGATAATGAGTGAAAACCTCTAGTCAGAATTTTTAGAAATTCAAATTTTGGGAAAATCTGTAGCTTTGAAAAAGAAATCCAGCATCAGTCAGTGAGAAATCCACATTTTGAAGAATTTTGTGATGAAAAATGTCAGAACTTTGTGATAGCATCCAGTTTCTTTGCGTAATAAACGAGGATTTTGCGACAGGGTCAGAACTTTGCGACGATAAATCAGAATTGTGTGAGTTAGAACTCTGAGATAATGGGTAACATTTTTGAGAATAAATTAGAATTTTGTGATCATGTCAAAACTTTGAGATAAATCAACATTTTCAGACTGGGTCAATTTTGAGATAACGCATGAGGATTTTGAGAGTGTTGAGATAATAAATCCAGAAGATTGAGATCATGTCAGAACTCTGAGATCATAAATCAGAATTGTGCGATAGTGCAAGAACCTTAAGATAATAAGTCAGACTTTCGAGATAATGTCAAATTAATTAGAATTGTGCAGTAATGTACAAATTTTGAGATAATGCACCAGAATTTTGAGATAGCGTCAGAATTTTGAGACACTACATCAGGATTGTGTAATAATGTAAAAACTTTGAGATGATAAATCTAAATTTGGAGACTGTGTCAGAACTTCGAGATAATGCGAGAACTTTGAAATAAATCCGATTTGTCATAACGTACGGATTTTGAGATAAGATGGTATCAGAACCTTAAGGTGGATCATATTTTAGATAATAAATCAGAATTTTGAGATAATGCCAGAACTTTGAGGTAATAAATAACATTTTTGAGATAATAAGTCAGAACTTTGAGATAATGCCAGACCTTTGAGATAATAAATCAGAATTGTGCGATACTGTAACAACTTTGGGCTAATGCATCAGAATTCTGAGACACGTTGTGGTGAACTGCTGCTGCGGCTAGAAAGAAATAAAAACCTCTCTGAACCTCTGCAGTATTTTATCTTCTCCATCCAGTAGAACTGACACCTACATTATCAACACCCTGCTAGTTTAAAATGAACCGAATCCAGATCCACGGTTTGTCCTGATTCTCCCAGGTGTTGTACCACAGATTGTATAGTTTAATCTGTTTAATGTTCCTTTTCCCTCTGAACAGAAGCCATGGAGCTGGACGTAGACGAGGATGAGGAGGAGGACTTCCCTCAGACGCTCTCGCCGCTCTTCCAGCGCTCCGTGTCTGAGGACTCGGCCGGCTCGTCTGCCTCGACCGCTGGGAAAGCCAAAACTAGGTTAGTGAGAAACACACACACACACACTGAGCTGAGTCACATCTCTGCGGCTTTATATCCGAGAAGAGCGAGAGGATTTTTTTTTGATGAATAGCAGGGATGGAGAATGTGTTTGTCCTGCTGGGGGTTAAAAAGAAAGAAAGAAAGAAAAGAGAGTGTATACAAAGCAGAGAGCACGTGATGAAAAGAGCTCTGTGTGTGTGTGTGTGTGTGTGTGTGTGTGAGTGTGTGTGTGAGGGGTTCACCGAGGTCAGTGAGAATGGGGGGTGGGGGGGGGTGAGCAGCAGTGGTAATTGAGCAGGGGGATGATGGGAAGAGGAGGGAGGGTGAGACCCGGCACGATGCAGCCTCGCGACCTGCTGATGTCATTAGTACACAGAGGAAAGAGGAGGAGGAAACCACCACCCCCACCCCCACCCAACGCTCGCCTTTCTACTCCCAATTAGCCGCAATTGTCCGCTCTCCACTGTGCAGCGTCTTGAGCAACATGTCGGAGAGAGAGAGAGGAGGCTTTTCCCCTCGGCCTCTCCACCTGCACCCCGCCCACATGCCTCCGCTACACACACACACACACACACACACACACACACACACACTGACACCAACTGTTAGAATCTATTCTTAATAAGCGAATCACACGTCACACTTTTTTCAGAATTTTATAGTCAGATTTAAGTTTGTGGAACGTCCAAGGTGCAGGTCAGATCCTGTTGGTCCACAGCGTGGTGGAGATCTTTACTCCGGTTCAGCAGAAGGCTTTATTTTTTGTATTGGTCAGAATTTTGAGAGGAAAGGACAGATTTTTGAGATGTCAGAATTTATAGGCCATAGGTTAGAATTTAAATGTAAATCATTTTGAGATATGAAGTAAGAATTTCAATTTTTTTTTTGAAAGGTCAGAATTATAGGTTTTGAAACCAATGGGTCAGACTTTAGAGATAAATCAAAAATTTTGAGAATTTCTCAGACTTTACAGAACTTAGAATTTTGAGAGAAAAGGTCAGAATTTATAGGCCCTAGGCTAGAATTTAAAGATTAATTTAAAAAAATGTGAAGTCTGAATTTTTCGGTAGTTTTTCAGATTTTTGACAGGTCAGGATTTTGAGGCAGCGTCTTCGGAGATGTATTGCAAAATATTCAGGTAGTGAGTCAGAATCTCGAAGTTAGGATTTTTTAGAAAATAACTCATAGCTTAGAATCTCAAGATAAATTAAAACTTTGAGAAGAAATCATTGGGCAGTAAGACAGATTTTTTGAGAAGTTAAAATTTTAAGAGGTCGAAATTTTGAGTAAGTAGGTTTTGAGAAAAGAAGTCAGTGGAGTCTGACTCTAATAATCCAGAAATATGAGAGCGGTCAGAATGTTGGTGCGGCGCTGCAGTAGCCGAGCTGCATTAGTGGAAAATATATGAGACGCATTTTCAGCATTGAGTCTCCATTTTATCACTTTGTTCAGTCAGTAGCTAAAAAGTAGCTATAAAGTGGATCTGTCCATTCTCTCTCTCTCTCTCTCTCTCTCTCTCTCTCTCTCTCTCACACACACACACTGCTCATTAGCTGAGAGCTGAAATTGAAATAATTGATAAAATGACTGTTCATTTTAGTTCTAGAAATGTTTGTTTTTGAATTGAAATAATATTCGCAGTCAGAGATCCCCCACCAAGCCCCACCCCCACACCACCACTGGCCCCACCCCCTGTAGTGCACGTTCCCCGGTGTGCCCCGTGTACCCGCAGCAGCTAGCGAGTTAAATGTCAGTTTGCGTTTGACGAGCAGCTCTTCTGGCATCTGTGTGTGTGTGTGTGTGTGTGTGTGTGTGTGTGTGTGTGTGTGAGAGAGTGTGTCTCACTGTCACGCTTATCCGAGTGCATCCTCATCTCCTCCCCCTCCATCCCTTCCGAGCAGAACCTCCTCTCCGCCTCGGCTCGTTCCAGCGTTTCCATCCAGCCAGCGGGGAGTTAAAGAGCCGAGAGGAGCCGAACGCCACGAGGGGAAACTGACACGGCTGTGTGTGTGTGTGTGTGTGTGTGTGTGTGTGTGTGTGTGTGTGTGTGTGTGTGTGTGTGTGTGTGTGTGTGTGTGTGTGTGTGTGTGTGTGTGTGTGTGTGTGGCGTGTCGTGCTTCATTTAGAGTTACAGGCTGAAAGTTGCATTACTTTTAGAACTGTGTGTGTGTGTGAGAAGCGCTCTCTTTAATTTCTTATAATCCTGTGGGTGGAATTTTACTTCTTTCAGAATCCTAACTTTTGGAACGAATTGAATTTTGTTACATCTGTCTTTCTACATTTAACCCTTTACACTCCAACATGGTCGTTTATTTATTTATTTTTTTATTTTATTTTCCTTTAACGGAGAGATAAAATAATTTAGTGTGTGTACACCAAAGGGGGGAAAACCTGTGGATTGTTAATGCTAATATGGAATAGAAATGGCTCACCAGTCCTAGCTACTGTAGCATTGACTAGCTTAGCTTAGCCTAGCTTGCTCATGCTAGGTAGCTTGGTTGAGTTTTTCCTCATCAAACTGCAGCCTTGATCGGTCAGGAGGTGAAAAAAGCGCTTGGATACTCCAATAACGCCAAAATAATACCAATTTTTCTATCTGTGTTTCTTTTATCGTACTTTTTATCCATTTATAGTTATGTCACGTGTTATAGAACATCATGAAAACATTTGAGTTACTGTTCCCCCTCTTCTTGCACATAGTTACCATAGCAACGGTAACATATAGAACGCCTTCTGACCAATCAGAATGGAGGATCGAGCAGCGATGTGGTGCAGTGCATGGAGTACAGTGTATAGAATGTCTAACGTTTCATTACAGAATTAATGCTGATATTTCTCTCTCTTCCTCTCTCTCTTGCCTTTCGACTGTCTCTCTGTCTGTCTATCTTTCTCTCCCTCTCTCTGTCTCTCTCTTGCTCTCTCTGTCTGTCTCTCCCTTTCTCTGTCTGTCTTTCTGTCTGTCTCGCCGTCTCTCTCTTTATCTCTCTTGCCTTCTGTCTGTCTGTCTCTCTCTGTCTCTCTCTCTCTCAGAAAAAAGCTGTGTGCCTTCTGTTACTGTGGTGAGCGGAGTGTATTGGGTCAGGGCGAGCTGAAGCTCTTCGGCCCGACTCCGGGTTACGTCCCACTGCACATCCGCAACCGGCGCGGCAGCTCGGAGAAGGACGACGACTACCACGACGAGGACGACGACAACGACTTCAACGATGACAACGACAATGCCCGGAGCCCAGGCCAGCGTGGGAGGGGCCTGAAGAAGTGAGTGGATCCGTTCGGTTCACCCGATCCTCCGTAGTGTGGTTCTGATTCTCGGAGCGGTGCGGTGAGGTTTGGCCAGAGGAGCCCGGGTTTCCTGTGAGGTCCGGCCGGCGGTTCAGAGATGAAAGCACAGCAGCGGGTTTTAATTATGCCGAGTCGCTCGCTTCTCCTTTAGAGAGAGAAATCCTGGAGATTCCGTGAGCCGTCTAACGTCAGCACTTTCTGAAGGACTATTGATGTTTAAAAGTGGGGGTCGGATACCGCCAAATTGCTGCCTCATTAGCAGGGCTGCTATTGTCCTCGTGTGCGTGTGTGTGTGTAAGCTACAGAGTGAATAGGGAAGTGGCCTCTGATTGTGTAAGTAATGGATGTGGTTTGGACGTGTTTAAAGAGCGCCTGATTGGCCTGCCGGGAAAACCAGGCCTGTGCTGGGGGGAGAGAGAGAGAGACAGGGGGAGAAATTGAGATAAATAAAGACAGTGAATGAGACAAAAAGAGAGAGAGTGAGACAAAGAATGTGAGACAGAACGAGAGTAAGACGGTGAGTGAGAGTGACAGAAAGAGAGTGGAAGAGACAGATAAAGATAGAGTCGACAGTGAGACAGAAAACGAGAGAGTGAGACAGAATGTGAGGGAGACAGAAAGAGAATAAGGCTGAAAGTGAGAGAGACAGACAGAAAGAGAGTAAGTGAGACAAAGAATGTGAGAGTGAGACAGAAAGAGAGACGGTGAGTAAGTGAGAGAGACAGAATGTGTGTGAGAGAGAGAGACAGATAAAGACTGAGTGAGACCGAGACAGAAAGCGATAGAGAGAGACGGAAAGAACGTGAAAGTAAGACAGAGTGAGATGGGGAGTGAAGTAAGTTGGAGACGGATAAAGACAGTGAGTGAGAGTGAGACAGAAAAGGGAGAGAGTGAGACAGGAATTTGTCAGAAATATTTTGTACAGTAAAAAGCTTCATAAACTTCAGATCAAAGAATAAAGATTAAAAAAAGCAAGTAATAAATGAGGCTTTTTCTAAACTTTAACTGCATTTTATTTATTTATTTAATTAATTAATTGTTTGTTCGATTGATTGTCAAATTTGTGAATTCTGCTGATTCCCCCCAATGCATTTTTATTTATTTATTTATTTATTTATTTTATTTCTGGGGCCAAATATCTATCTGGGTAGCTGTATAGTGGCACGCCCTCTGACCCTTAGCCACGCCTACTCAGTGACCCGTGGAGTTCATTCAACGTGGCAGATCCATCAGACCGTGCATGCAAATTAAATTCCTGGATGGGATTTCTGGGTGTGTGTGTGTGTGTGAGAGAGATTTCTTGACGTCAGAAATTTGAGAGTATAAAAACCGGTGTGAAGGTGAGTTGAGGACGCAAACATTTTGTCTCCATAACGTCCAGTCACACTGCAGACTCTCAGATCCTGAAGCTCGTGGTCAGAACAGCGTCCGAATCCTTCCACAGCGTGGATCACGGCCTGCAGACGGAGCCTCCCGAGTCTGAGGTAGATCTCTAGTAGATCATGTGAAGCTCACGTGATCATCCTGACCTTCTTTGGAGCTCAGAGGTTCTGTCTCAGGTGAGAGGGAACGGACGGTCAAGGTGTCGTTTCTGTACACCGCTCAAGTTAGCAAAAGCAAAATATTTTAATATATAACGCTAACTCCAAAACAGACACACACACACAGACACACACACAGACACACACACAGACACACACACACAGGATTTCAGTAGAGTTTTTTCTGCACGTTTTCCTGAAGGGTGCCAATACTTTTGGAATTAAGGGAGCACTTATAAAGTAGACTGGAACTGATCTGAGTAGATGGAGGAGGATTTCTTCTCTCTCTCTCTCTCTCTCTCTCTCTCTCTCTGTCTGCTTTCTGTCTCTTTCTCTGTCTGCTTTCTGTGTCTCTCTTTCTCTCTTTCTCTGTCTGCTTTCTGTCTCTCTCTCTCCTCCCCCTACTCCCCCTCTCTCTGTCTGTCTCTCTTTCTCTCTCTCTCTTTCTGCTTTCTGTCTCTCTCTCTTCCCCTCCCCCTCTTTCTCTTTGTCTCTCTCTGTCTGTCTCTCTCTCTGTCTCCCCCCATCCCCTCTTTCTTTCTCTCTCTCTTTCTGTCTGTCTTTCTCTCTCTCCCTGTCTCTCTCTCTCTGTCTCTTCCTCTCTCTATGCCCCCCCCTCCCTCTCCCCCATCCCCCCGCTCTCTCTGTAAGTTGTTTATGGTCTGTCACCTCCTCTTTTTCTCTCTTTTTCTCTTCCTCGTTCTTCGACTCGTCTCTCTTGTTTTTCATGGAATTCCAGACTTCACTTTCACTTGTGTTTTGACTCCAGCTCCCTCATTCTCATTGGCTTGCTCGCTCACTCTTTGTGCCTCTCTCTCTCTCTCTCTCTCTCTCTCTCTCTCTCTCTCTCTCTCTTTCTCTTTTGTGACACTTTAAAGTCTGTTGTTCACGTGTGTTAGATTAAGAACCTCACTCGTGGCTCAATGCGTTTTAGCCTAAATTTTTTTCAGGGCTGCGTTTTTGGCAGACAAGAAAGACTATATGAGTGGTTTGTCTCGTTGTACTGTTGGCACATGTGAGGAAATGGAGAGACAGACAGACAGACTAATGGAGGAGACAGAGGAGAAAGAGATGTTGTGCCAGACAAGACGAGAGAAACCGACAGAGACAAGGAGTTCAAGAGAGAGACAGAAAGGCAGGCAGGCGGGCAGACAGACAGACAGACAGACAGACAGACAGACTGGCGGGCAGACAGACAGGCGTAGACGGAGCGCTCTGACCCAGATAAAAGAGTGAAAGCTAAGTGAGCGCTGCAATTCAATTTGGGTCGATTAATTTGGTGCCACGACGGTCCAATGATTAGTCACTCGATAACGGGGAGGGAGGAATCCATGAGGGGAACACTTTGTCCAGTTTCCCCTGTCTCTCTCTCTCTCTCTCGCTCTCTCTCTTTCTCTCTCTCTCTCTGTTTTTGCCTTTCTCTTCCTGTATTTTCTTTCTCTCTCCCACACTTGCTTTCTGTGTGTCTCTGTCTTTCTCACTAAGGCTCTCGCTCTCGCGCTCGCTCTCTCTCTCTCTCTCTCTCTCACTCTCGCTCTCCCTCTCTCCCCTCCTGCACCTTGTGACTCGTCGTTGACTAAAGTTCCGGTGAAGCGACGCCCCTGGGCTTATTAGACCTGTTCCTAATTTTTACTCAGGTCTGACGAGCCAATCAGGCGTCTCTCTGAGGACAGGTGACGTAACACCGCCTGCTCCTGGACGCCTGCCAAGCAGCTCGGCGCTGCTGTGGTGGAGCTCTCTGATTGGTTGGTCTAGACGCTGGAACGTTTCCAGCTAGAGACGGGGGAGCAGGAAGGAAAATAATAACAACTGAGAGAGAGAGAGAGAGAGAGAGAGAGAGAGAGAGAGAGAGAGAGAGAGAGAGAGGAGTGTGCTGTACCGAAGCTCAGTGAATGTTGTGTATCTCTCTTTCTTCACATGAAAAGGTTCTGAAGAGGTTCTGCTGTTTTACAAGCGAAACCCTGTGGTGTAGATAGAACACGGTCCTGAAGACGAGATTTCTCATCCTTTTATGTGTTTAATAAAATATTGATTTATTTACAGATCATTTTACAAACTGTATTGTGTTTGTGTTTTTATTTATGCTTGTGTATCTACACTATATTGTCAAAAGTTTTAGGACGTCTGCCTTTCCATGCACATGAATGTAATATGGAGTTGTCCCGCCCCCTTTACAGCTATAACAGCTTCAACATCTTCTGGGAAGGCTTTCCACAAGGTTTAGGAGTGTGTTTATGGGAATTTTTTGACCATTCCTCTAGAAGTGCATTTGTGAGGTCAGGCACTGATGTTGGGTGAGAAGGTCTGGGTCACAGTCTCCGCTCTAATTCATCCCAAAGGTGTTCTATGGGGTTGAGGTCAGTCAAGTTCCTCCACACCAAACCCACTCATCCATGTCTTTATGGACCTTGCTTTGTTTACTAGTGTGCAGTCATGTTGGAACAGGAAGGGGTCATCCCCAGCATGAAATTGTCCAAAATGTCCTGGTATGAAGCTGAAGCATTAAGAGTTCCTTTCACTGGAACTAAGAGGCCGACCCCACACCATAACTCCCCCTCCACCGAACTGTACACTTGGCACAATGCAGTCAGGCATTCAGTACCACTCTCTTGGCAACCACCAAACCCAGACTCGTCCGTCGGATTGCCAGGCAGAGCAGCGTGATTGGTCACTCCAGAGAACACGTCTCCACTGCTCTAGAGTCCAGTGGCTGAGTTTCTGTTGTTCCCAATCGCTTCCACTTTGTCATAACACCACTAACAGCTGACCGTGGAATACTTAGTAGTGAGGAAATTTCACGAATGATGTTATTGCACAGGTCGGAACCTATCACGGTACCACGCTTGAATTCACGGAGCTCCTGAGAGCGAGCCATTCTTTCACAGATGTGTGTAGAAGCAGTCTGCATGCCTAGGTGCTGGATTTTATACACCTGTGGCCATGGAAGTGACTGGAACACCTGAATTCAATGATCTCGAGGGGTATCCCAAAACCTTTGGCAATATAGTGTATCTTATCATTTTGCCGATGCAGCATCGTGCTATGACGTGATGTTTCTGATGTGGTGTCAGCAGAAATCTTTAAGAAAGCTAGAATCAGTGTTTTATTAAATTTGTGCCACAGCCTTTTAACCCTTTTTCCTTCTCTTTCCCGTAACCTGGCTGTTGAGCCAATGTAAATACGATGGAAATGTCAAGTGTTCAGGATCTCCACGTTCAGGATCTCCACGTTCAGATCGTAGTTCAAACAAATCAGATCTCTTCCTCAGCGTTTGAGCGTACAGAGCGGGTTAAAAAATCGATGCCGCGTGTCTGTGTAATCATAACGCTTTCACAAAGGAAGTGAAGAACTCCGTCCGTATGGATTTTACTTCATCTCTCTGCTGTTAGAGACGAAAATAAAAAACCCCAGCTCTGATGTTTTCAGAGTTTGATCTTCACGTCGCTTCAGAACGTTTCACTTTCAGCCTTTTCACACGAGATATTTCCCCTGGGTCCTAGTGACCTCTGTGTAAAGGGAATCCTGGGGTTGTGTAGTTAGTGATCACACACTGTTCCTCCTTTCCCCGGGGTTAACACTGAATCCTGGATCTTCATCATCTGATGTTTCACACTCTACATTCCTAAACCCCGCCTTCTAATTAGCGTATTCACATATGAACAACCCTGATTGGATAAATCCGACGCACGGCCGCTTTAAATAACGTCTCGTCTCACGCTTTCACTTTTATCAGTGAGGTTAAAAAAAGTTCAGGTCTGTTCTTCTGCACCCGAGCAGGTTCTGTTATCTTTCACAGCTTTATCATCTTTTTTGTTCTTTTTAAGTTAAGACAGACGTTCGTTCCTCGATATCCGACTTCCGCTAATGTTTCAGCGTGACGTATTTCCCCCTCGCTACGGCGCGCACTTCCATGATGTCGGGTGTTTTACCTCCTGACTCTATCTACCGAGTCGTTTTTGTTAAGTGTCGCTACATTCTGGTTTTCTCCTGATATGAGGTACAGAGGCGCTGCTCAGTTTCTGATTGGTTGTCTGTTGCTAAGTGACTAGCCGTACCAGTCTAACAGCATGTGGTTTCACACTGTAACACCTCCAGCACCGTTATGTGGAGTTGACACTTGTCTGGATTCGGATTGGGCGACTTGTCAATCATTTAATAGCCACACCCGCAACCAATCATTATGAGGACAAGCTGCATTTTTAAGGAGCTGTAAATTTTACGAGTGGAGCTTTGTGTATATGGTTTGGGAAAGGGGGCGGGGTCAGCGAGTCAGTTATTCAAAGCTTAGGTAAGAGTGTAGTATGGGGTGGGGGGGAAACTGGTCTGGAATACTTGTCTGGTTTCGGATTGGGTGACTTGTCAGTCATTTTATAGCCACACCCACAACCCCGTAATTATGAGGACAAGCTGCATGTTTAAGGAGATGTAAATTTTAGGGGTGGAGCTTTGTGTATATAGATTAGGAAAGGGGGCGGAGTCAGCGAGTCAGTCAGTTATTCAGATCTTATTTAACTCCTCCCTCTAAACTTTTGGAGAGTTTAAAAATAAAACGTATCTCGGAGCCAAGGGGTGCACAAACTTTTAGCTCATCAATAAGTGTCTTGTTAACGTCGTGAACTTTTCCCCGACTGCCATCTTCCAACCTTTAGTTTAGTGTTGATGAATGGTGTTGAAGATGAGATTGGAAGCCGAGTCGAAGCGTGTGCGTGCGCACGTGTGTGTGTGTGTGTGTGTGTGTGTGTGTGTGTGTGTATAAGTGTGTGTGATGTATTACAGACACGCTGTATTCATAAGCTGCAGAAGGTTATTTAGAGTGTAATTAAATCACTGTGTTATCCACAGTGAGCGCGCTCAGACACTGATGTATAGCGCACACACACGTGTCTGGTGATAAACGGCTGACATTAAGTATTGGCACCCCTCTGACCCTGCAGCCGTGTTCACTCGGAAAGACACTTAGCGCCTTTTTCTTTCCTTTCGGCCTCATTGTTTTTTTTTCTCTCTTTCCCTCTTGAATGATTCCAACACTCGTCTGTTCTTTTTTTGTCTTTTTATGCATTTTATTTCTTCAGTTCATTTTATTTGTCTCTTGAAATGAGCTCTATAAAAAAAAAAAAGTGTCTTGATACAAGCGTCATAATTAGTCTAGTTTACTTAAAATACCCACAGTATCAAGCATTTGTGTGTGTGTTTTTTTTTTTTTTGTGGTGATGGATAGAAACGGTTGAAGAAGAAGGAAGTGGAGGAAAAATGATAATAGTGAATTATCTTCGCATTAGCGTCACTTTAAAGCTACGGGTCGGCTTGAGAATCTGATCACTGAAACTAAATGGAAATGTTCAAATTACGTTTCAATGAGTCGATTCATCGATTGATGATTTGACTCGCTTGTGTGAGTATAGCGTTTAGTGATGGAGAAGCGGTGTGTGTGTGTGTGTACACGTGTGTGTGTCATTGAAACTTCATGGAAATGTTTTGTCGCATGAATAAAATGAGTCGATTCAGCGAAAGTGAATAGAATTGTTAAATTCCTTGCTAGTGTGAGTATAACGCTTCGTGATGGGGTGTGTGTGTGTGCGCGGTGATGTGTGTCAATGAAACTTAATGGAAATGTTTCATCCTGTGTATAAAGACTGAATCGATTCATGAGTCAATTCAGGGAAATTGAATCGTATTGTTAAATGACTCGCTAGTGTGAGTAGAGCTTTTATTGATGGAGAGGCTGTGTGTGTGTGTGAGTGTAGAGACACATAAGGAGCATGGGGCATGTTTGTGAAGATTTATATTTATATAAACTTAAAGATTGAACATTTCCCCTTCCCATTTATGGTGTGTGTGTGTGTGTGTCCGTCCATGTTTTCATGTTTCCTTGCTCATATAAACCTTAAAGGGAAGGCCATAAAGTGGCAGGTTTTTTAATTTATATAAAAGTGTTTGTCTTTGTCTTTCTTTGCCTATATCTTCTGCTATGTCCTTGTGTGTGTGTGTGTGTGTGAGCGTGTGTGTGTCCTAGCATGCATGTGTGTGCGTGTGTCCTAGCATGCATGTGTGTGCGTGTGTCCTACCTTGCGTGTGTGTGTGTGTGTGCGCGCGTGTCTTAGTGGGTGTGTGCTTGTGTGTCCTTGCGGTTGTGTGTGTGTGTACATGTATGTATGTGTGCGCGTGTCCTTGCATGTGCGTGCATGTGTGCAACGTGTTTGTGCGATTTGTGTGCATGTGTGTCCCAGCGTGTGTGTGTGTCTTTTCTGCTGATATCTACACCTTAATGGAAATGAATTGGAGTGCTGATCTATTTTGGATCTAAAGCAAGCTACAGATAAGGTGTGTGTGTGAGCAACATAAACCCTAATGAGGAGGAAGTGGGCGTTGGAGGCGTGTACATCAGTGTGTGTATGCAGATGTGTTGGGATGGGAGGTGAGAGGATACAGTAGTCTTTCATGGTGAGGCGTGTGTGTGTGTGTGGCTGCCTCTTCAGTCCGGCTCTTTTTAAATGTTAATTCCTGTTTTCCGCTTCTCTTAGTCTCTCTCTCTCTCTCTCTCTCTCTCTCTCTCTCTCTCTCTCTCTCTCTGCCTCCGTATCCGGCGGTGCTCATCCCCCCTCCCCCTCCCCCCTCAGAACAGCCAGTCGTTGTGTGAGGGCCAAGTGTGATAGCTGCTCATCGTGCCCAGTCTCTTCCTGTCTCCTGTCTCTGTCCTGTCCTGTCCCCGATACACCGTTACACCTTCCTGTCCACTGACCTGACCACTGAGGAACAGTCCAGTTCTCAGAGTTCATCTGACCAGTACTCAGTGGCCTTCTTTGATCTTCTGCATGAATCAGTAGCTCGGAAGTTTGAGGAACAGTTATACGGAAGAACACACTGAGCTGTTCAATAAACAAGCTGTTGCCTAGCAACCGTTTTACCTGAGGAGGTGTGGTCACGCAGGTTTCCTGTTTGAAACGAAACAGTTAAATAATCTCAGGTGTATTTTTATTAAGAAAGACTATCACTTATAGGAAGTGATATTAACTAAAATCTCTCTCTCTCTCTCTCTCTCTCTCTCTCTCTCTCTCTGTATTGCTTGCTCTGTCTCTCTCTCTCTTTCTATTGCTCTCTCTCTATCTCTCTCGCTCTCTCTCTCTCTGTCTCTCTCTCACTCTCTTTTTCTATTGCTCTGTCTCTCTCCGTTCATTTCTCTCTCTCTTTTTCTATTGTGCTCTCTCTCCTCCCCTCTCTCTTTCTCTCTCTCTCTTTTTCTATTGTGCTCTCTCTCCTCCTCTCTCTTTCTCTCTCTCTCTCTGTCTCTCTCTTTCTATTGCTCTGTCTCTCTCTCTCTCTCTCTCTGTCCATTTCCCTCTCTCTCTCTCTCTCTCTCTCTCTCCCCTCAGGATCAGCTCTCCAGACAGCGGACTGCACTCGTCCTCAGCTCCGGGCAGCACAGACCCGTGTAGCGAGGAACCCGTCCACAAACTCTGGGAGGAGCTGGGTCAGCTCGGTCTCCCTCACGACATCAATGTGCAGTCCTTATTCGACCCCACTGGTGAGAACACACAACTCTCCGAAGAACACCAGGACGTGGATGTGTTCCAGCTGTTCAGCAGGAATGCAGACCGATATGAAAAGAGTCTCACAGAGGGAAACAGCTTATTCTGTGCTTCTAGAAATTTCACTGATACACAGTATTTTTGGGATTGTTTGTTTGTTTGTTTGTTTATTTATTTATTTATTTACATTTTTTTGGGGTGGGTGAAAAATGTTGCCGAATTTTTGCTGTTTTTTGTGCAAAGATTTTTTTTTAAATTAAATATTTATTTATTTTTGTTTTTCGTGGTGTTTGGTAATTTTTTAAAATAAAATTTATACAGAATTTAAGCCATCAGGGTGAATTTCTTTCGTCAAACAGATATGAAGATTTTTTTTTTTTTTTGGTGAAAAAAATAATTTGTTATTATTATTATTATTTTGTGGTGTTTGGGAAATTTTATTTATTAAAAAATAAATCTGATTTTCTTTTTTTTCTTTTTTTTTCTTTTTTTTTTGACTTTTTAACATTTTCTGGGTGGGGGAAACAAATATTGCTGAATTTTTGTGAAATTATTTATTTATTTATTTATTTATTTATTTTGGTGGTGTTTCATAAATTGTTTTAATAGAACATTATACAAAATTTTAGCCCTCAGGAAAAGAATTACTTTTCTCAAACTAGTTAAACATTTAAACTGGTCACAGAGGTTTAATTGTTGAGGATTTGGTGCTGATTTAAGGGGGAAGTTTTCAACAGAGTAACAACAAGAAGTCAAAAATATCCTGATGTTTCTAATAATATCTGGTTATAGTAAACAGCTGAGTAGCACATCTGATTGCTGTGTGTGTGTGTGTGTGTGTGTGTGTTACAGGGCAGTGCTGTGCTCACCTGCGGTGTGCGGCGTGGTCAGACGGTGTGTGGCGTGGTGAAGGAGGCCAGGCTCAGCTCTATGTGGATAAAGCCATTGACTCAGGGAGCACAGAGGTCAGCAAACGGCTTAATGATCCCTCTTCCTGTCATGAGTGTCTCACTTTCCTTTTCTTCTAAATCTAAAAGATTGGATTGGAAATAATCGTTATTAGATTGGACTGGTAAATATTTCCAGTCCAATCTTTTCCAATATGTATAATTAATGTTAATTAATTAATTAATAGTTTTTATTTTGACTCATTTTCCTCACCTCTGGGACCTGATCACATCTTGGTATAATATTATATAGTATAGTGATGAAGCATAATGTCTGAACAAAATTATAACGAATTCGCATTTCCCTTTCCTTTCGACTGTCCGATGCCCTGCTTAGTAAGCGGTCAGTCAGCATTGGGGTGGGAGGACACAATGAGGAGGGTGTGTGTGTTAGTATTCAGGTATGAGGTGGAGAAGGATGAAGGAAGAATGTGCTGAATGTGCTGTAAATAACGCCTCGGCACGGTCGTCTGTTCAGCACATTTTCCTTCTTGGCTGTCGGCTGTGACTTTCGTAGTTTCTGTATCAGGAAAAGGAAACGTGTCGTAAACCATCTCTACTGAGATTCACCGTGAATCAATGAAACCTGTTTAATAATATAAAGATTAAAGTGCCAGCTCAGATTCAGTGTAGACCTCTTTATGCTAAGTAGAAAAGATGGGACCCGTTAGTTACAGTAGAGGAACAGCTCATTATTTGCCAGTTTGTTTAAATATCCAGGCTGGATTTTGTCCAACATTAAGGAACTCGCTTATCAGCTTTAACACCAACCTCAGACCGTTAGCTTGTCGAGACTCGTACAACTTGTCTTCTTTCCTCCATATTTTCTCTTCTCTCTCGTCTTCTCTAAAGGGATGACCGAAGCCAGATGATGGATTTAGTAACTGACTAATACACATGTAGACTGATGAATTCTGTCTAATGTACTCTGTAGCTCTAGAAATACCCGTGATAGCTCTATGATAGCTCTATAGAATGCTCTATGATAGCTTTATAGTGGCTCTATTATAGCTCTATCGAATGCTCTACAATGACTTTGGCTGCTCTGTAGAATGCTCTTATGATGGCTCTATGACAGCTCTATAGAATGCTCTATGGCAGCTCTAATAGAATGCTCTACAATGGCTCAATGACAACTCTTTAGAATGCTCTATGATGGCTCTATGACAGGTCTATAGAATACTCTATGATTGCTCTATGGAATGCTCTTCGGCAGCTCTGTGGTATGCTCTATGGTGGCTCTATGGAATGCTCTGCAATCGCTCTATAACTGCTCTATATAATGTTCTACATTGGCTCTATGACTCTAGAATGCTCTACGATGACTGAGCTCTATAGAATGCTCTATGGCAGCTCTATTGGATGGTCTACAATGACTCTGACAACTCTTTAGAATGCTCTATGATGCCTCTGTGATTGCTCTATGGAATGATTTATGATGGCTCTATGATTGCTCTATAGAATGCTCTATGGTGGCTCTATGACAACTCTATAGAATGCTGTATAATGGCTCTATGACAGTTCTATAGAATGCTGTATAATGGCTCTATGACAGCTCTATAGAATGCTCTATGGTGGCCCTATAGAATGCTGTACAATGGCTCTATGACCGCTCTATAGAATGCTCTATGGTGGCCCTATAGAATGCTGTACAATGGCTCTATGACCGCTCTATAGAATGCTCTATGGTGGCCCTATAGAATGCTCTATAGAATGCTCTACAATGGCTCCATGACCACTCCTTTAGAATGCACTATGATGCCTCTGTGATTGGTCTATAGAATGCTGTATGATAGCTCTATGGCAGCTCTATAGAATGCTCTATGATGGCTCTATGACTGCTCTATGATCTATAGATTGATGTATAATAGCTCTGTGACAGCTCTATATAATGCTCTATGACTGCTTTATAGAATGCTCTATGATACTCTATAGAATGTTGTGTGATAGCTCTATGGCAGCTCTATAGAATGCTCTATGACGGCTGTATATAATGCTCTATGATGCTCTATAGAATGTTGTGTGATAGCTCTATGACATCTCTATAGAATGCTCTATGACGGCTCTATAGAATGCTCTATGATTGCTCTGTAGAATGCTCTATGATGGGTCTATGACTGCTCTATAGAATGCTCTATGATGGCTCTATGACTGCTCTATAGAATGCTCTATGATGGCTCTATGACTGCTCTATGATCTATAGATTGATGTATAATAGCTCTGTGACAGCTCTATAGAATGCTCTATGACTGCTTTATAGAATGCTCTATGATGCTCTATAGAATGTTGTGTGATAGCTCTATGGCAGCTCTATAGAATGCTCTATGATGGCTCTATGATTGCTCTATAGAACGCTTTAAACAGCCAGAAGTCTGGCTGTAGTCTATGAAGAAATTCACACACACTGATCAGAATTGAATAAACAGCTGGAAAGGCCACGCCCAGTCAGCACAGGAATAGAAATATTTTTTCACTCCTGTTAAGTAAGGCTTAATTACCAAGATTAAAAAAAAACATTGTTGTTTTGCTAATCCTGCCTCACTACGCTACATGCCCATCGCTCACGGTTTACACAGCGGAGACAGGCGAGCAGAGCCGTGATTAAGTATTCGGAGCGAATGGTGAACGAGCTTATTATCGGCGGTGAGAGAGTGGGCGGAGGGCACGTGCTCCTCTCCTGCTCTTTAAAATATTCTCCAATTAGGACGGGATCAGTTCGGCGCCGCCGCAGCGCTCTCACGTGTGAAGCCGAGGCTAATTAACACGACGTGATGTGGCAGACACGGACACAGGGGAAGTGTGTGTGTGTGTGTGTGTGTGTGTCGGGGGAGGGGGAGGGGGAGGGGGGTGGAGGGAGGGGGCACGTGGGCACATTAGGGGTAATTAATTGTTTTTATTTCGACTCATTTTCCTCACCTCTGGGACCTGATCACATCTTGGTGAGAAAGTGTGTGTGTGTGTGTGAGACAGAGAGAGAGAGAGAGAGAGAGAGAGAGAGAGGCACTGAAACAGACAAGCAGATTTGCATAAATAAAGTGTGTGTGTGTTTGAGAGAGAGATTTTAAAGGTCTTTGTAGGATTTTATTATTTAGGAAATGCACTGTTTTTATTATTATTATTATTATTATTATTTATTTATTTTTTTTATCTTATTTTATTTTGTTATATTTTTGATGACAACCCCTGTTTCACTGGCTGAGGGAGGTTTCTTTATGTTTTATTTTATTTATATTTAGCATCTTAATAATTAGCATTCATTTCCTCCTGAGCAATACGGATTAGAGTCCTGTGTATTCCTCCTCATGCTCGGGATTTGCCCCGAATCCAGCGCCACCCTGACCATTAGTTAATGTCTAATCTTTAAAAAGTGTGTGTGTCTGGTTAACGTGTTTTATTATAGATTTGTAGGGAATTGGTCATCTGAGGGGAAGCATATCTCTTCAACTGTGTGTGTGTGTGGAGACAGTGAGACAGTGTGGCTGAGACGGATGTTGTTGTGTAAAGGTTGTCTCTGGCAGTGAGGCTCAGTGAGGTGTGAAATGGAAAAGGTCACGGAGCTCAGGATGAGCTTCACCTCCCAGAGCTCAGCGCACATCATGTTCCTCTAATTGCGTTTGTGGCCCTAATCCGCTAAACTATTGGCAGATTGCTCATTTAACTTTCAGACAAAATGTCAGCGATACTCTGTGTGTGTGTGTGTGTGTGAGAGTGAGTATGCGTGTGTGTACTGGTATGTGTAAACAGTCTGTTTGTGTGTGTGTGTAAGTAACAGTATATTTGTGTGTGTGTGTGTGCAGAGAGATTGTGTGTGTGTAATGGTCTGTTTTTGTGTGTGTAACAGTATATGTGTTTGTATGTGTGTGTAACAGTGTTCGTAACTGTGTGTGTGTAACTAACTGTGTTTGTGTGTGTTACTGTGTGTGTTTGTGTGTAACTGTAATAGTGTGTGTGGTTTTTTTTTGTATAATAGTGTGTGTGAGTGTGTGTTTGTGTAACTGTGTATGTGTTTGTGTAACTGTGTGAGTGTGGTTAACTGTGTTTGTGTAAGTGTGTGTGTGTAACTGTGTGTGTTTGTGTAATTGTGTGTGTAACTGTGTGTGAGTGTTTGTAACTGTATGTGAGTGTGTTTATGTATAACTGTGTGTGTTTTTTTTGGTATAATAGTATGTGTGTGTGTGTTTGTGTGTGTAACTGTGTGTGTGACTGTGTGTTTGTGTCACTGTGTGTGTGTGGGTTGCAGACTAAAGTGTCTCACTGTTCTCAGCCTTAAACACACACAGTGTCTCCATCCCTGAAATAGCGTTTAACAAAAAACAAAACTCGTCAGCCGTTGCCATAGTTACAAGCGGCATAGCTGACGAAAACTTGGCCAGCTAGTCAGAGCCGCTTTGCTAACTTGTTGCTAGTTATCAGGTATAGATGGCGGATTAGCATGGTGTGGGCCGTGGTTCTGACCGGACTACATGGTTATTTTTTTTTTTTCTATCTCGGCGAGTCTAAAATCTTCCTCAGTATTTCTGCCTCCTCCATTTCTGCCAGTTCCATTCTGCCTGACTGGACGCTGCGTTACCGTCGTTCATCACCGCCATCTTCATCTCTCCTGTTACCACGGAGCGACTAAGATTAGCGCGCGTGGGGGTGGCCTCTCCGGCTATTTTTAAAAACATAGATCAGAAGCAGGATTAGCCAGAAATGTACCTGTGATTAGGGCTGATAATGGGAGATAACGACCACACGCTCAGGTGTGATGTCATAATACACTCTTCTGAGATAATATGAGATTAAATAAATAAATAAACTTGCTTTAATTCAATTTAATAATTTTTCTTTTTAGGCTTTCATTTTGTAAATGTTACCTGATATTATAGAATTCCAGCTGATTGATTAATTGATTTGAATCAGTTGTTTAATTGTGAATTTTTTGTTTGCCATTTATTTATTTATCATTTATTAATTTATGATGCAACAGTCTATGGTCCCTGGCATGCTTAGTTAAATTTTATTTATTTATTTATATATATATATATATATACATACATACATATGATTGATTGATGCAACATTGTTGTCCCTGGCAGTTTATCAAAAAAAAAGTAAGGAAAAAGAAAAAAGTTCTTATTTATTATTATTATTATTATTTAGTTGTTTTAGCTGTTTTTATTTATTTAGCTACTTATTTGTTTATTTACTTTGATTATTTATTACTGACTGCTGTTGTATTTTGTGATGCATTTTTTTGGTTTTTATTTTTTTATATTTGTAAAAAAAAAAAAATTTCCTAATTGTAATAAAACATTGAAAACAGCGAGAGGAAAATTTTTAAAGATCTGCCTGGAATTCACACAGCCTTTGTCATTCTGAAGAATTTACTTAATCATTTTGTAAATAATTTTGGAGGGGGAAAAAAAAAGGCATCCCGATACACACATCACTTGTGTCGTAAATTTTAACAGTAAATAATGGAGTGTGTGTTTGTGTGTGTGTAGCTTGATGATATGACCTCAGGGTTAAATCTCCCCAGAACAATCCTCCAGACTTTCGCTCTGGTTTTCATCACTGACCGAGCGAGTCTGGAAAACCGGACGTGGAATTACCCCTGTGGGATTTTTCCTCATTTGTCCCGGTCTTCCCCGGAGGATGGACGAGGCCAAGTTTAGGGCAAACGTCTTAATTTAGAGAGCCGTCTGGTTGTGCGCTCGGAGCAGGACCGCCTTCCCTGTGCTCCTGCAGCGTTTGATTTATCGATCGTACGAGCACACAGATGGGAACCAGGGAATAACTTTTCCTTCTCCGCTGCCTGCTAGAGTGATCAGGACTCTTGGCCTTCCGACCGTCTTGTGCAATAAATATCTTTTTCGTACCCACAGCACATTGGCTAATTCGGGTGTCAATCACAGCTAATGGTTTGCAGTCAGTCATCAGAAATTGGATCTGGTACGCGGCAGAACCTTCCCCGGACGGCTCTGCTGCAGGGCCAAGTAAATAAAAGCTTTCGGGCTTCACGCCGACGTTCCGAGGCTAGAGAGACGGCGTTAGCCTCGGGGGACTCACCGCGTGGGCGATAATTACTTGATGTTTGGTGTTAAATGGTATTAAAAAGCGAGAGTTTGTTTACGCTGAAGCTGAAATGATTTGGCTTACTGGGTTCAGGAGATGGGTGAGAGCAGATAGATCGCTTCGCTTCCAGTGATGGAAAAGTCACACTCAGTGCCGTAGCATGATACCTGACTTCCTGATGAGGAGGAGGAAGAGGAGGAGGCAGAGGAGGAGGAGGAGGATGATGTCTGATAGCTGGTCACTGGGTGACGAGGTCTATTGTAGTCGGGATAATAATGACTTTGAAAATCTGTTTTTGTTCATTTTTCTGTAAAATCTAAGTGTAGATTATTTTTAATTGGTTAATTAATTAACACTAATTAATCAATTAAACACCTAATAGTAATAGATAGAAGTTTTAAAATGTAAAAATTTAAATTTTTGTTTATTTAGTACATTTTGCGGTGAGGGAGATGGACTTTGCAACTTAACTAGAAGTTTGGGAATTTTGGACTCGAGTTGGTTAACTGTTTGGGATTTTTTTTTTTTTTTTTTTTTTTCCATTTTGGACTGAATTTTTGGATTTGACCCAAGTATCACTTAGGTCAAATTTTGTCGAATTAGGTCGAATTTTGAACTCAGCTTTGGTAGTAGTTTGGGAATTTAGGATTTAACCTGAGTATTTTGGACTCAACATGGATATCATGGGAATTTTGGGCTTAAGCAGCATTTGAGAAATTTTGGACTCGGAGTATCACTTTGGGAATTTTGAACTGATGTTTGGTAACAGTTTGGGAATGTAAGACTCAAATTGGGTGTCACTTTGTGAAATTTGGACTTAGGACAAGTGTCTTGGGAATTTTGGATTTGAGTGGCATATTGTGAATTTTGGATTAAAATTTAACAGTTTGGGAATTTTGGACTTAAATTGGGTGTCACTTTGTGGAATTTGGACTTGACACAAATATCATTTTGGGAATTTCGAACTCAAATTTGTTAACACTGGGAATTTTGGATTCAAATTTGCTAATAGTTAGGGAATTTTGTACTTGACACAAATATCGTTTTAGGAGTTTTGGATTCAAATTGAGTAACACTCTGGGAATTTTTGGATTTGACTACATATTGGGAATTTTGGCTTTAAATTTGATAACAGTCTGGGAATTTTGGACTCAAATTGGGTATCACTTTGGGAAATTTGCACTTGACACAAATATAATTTTGGACATATCTAGCATTTTGGGAATTTCTTAATTCTTAAATTTATGAACACTGGGAATTTTGCATTTGAGTAGCATATTGGGAATTTTAGAGTTAAATTTGACGCATCATTTTGGAAATTTCAGATTCAAGTTAGGTTACCATTTGGGAATTTTGGTTTTGTGTAGAATATTGGGAATTTTGGACTCAAATTGACTGGCAATTCAGGAATTTTGGATACAAATAACAATTTGGATTTTAGGGGTGTGTGTGTGAGTGTGTGTGTGAGTGTGTGTGTGAGTGTGTGTGTGAGTGTGTGTGTGAGTGTGTGTGTGAGTTGAAATTGTAGATAAATGTCTTGACTGTGATCTGTCAAATCCAGCGTTATTAAAAAAAAAAATGTCCAGGATTAATTGGTGCTTAAACACTTTACTGCATTAAATTAATTTTTTTTTTTCTCTCTCTCTCTCTCTCTTTCTTTCTCTCTCTCTCTCTCTCTCTCTCTCTCTCTCTCTGTGTGTGTGTGTGTGTGTAGTACTGTGCATATTGTAAGCGCCTTGGAGCCTCCATTAAGTGCTGTGAGGAGGGCTGTAGCCGCTCCTATCATTTCCCCTGCGCTGCTGCCGCCGGCACCATCCAGAACATCAGGACGTACACACTGCTCTGTCCTGACCACATCCAGCTCGCCCTCGTGAGATGTGAGTCAGTCCCTACACACACACACACACACACACACACACATACACACACACACACACACACACACACACGTACGTTATTATGAATCGGAATATGAGATGTTCTGACAGATGAAGGTTTGTGTTTATCAGATAAAGATGATGTGAAGTGCCTGCAGTGTGACAGTCCCGGTGATCTGCATGACCACCTCTTCTGCACTTCGTGTGGTCAGCACTACCACGGCGCATGTCTGGACGTCGTCGTCACGCCGTTGGTGAGGGCGGGCTGGCAGTGTCCCGAGTGTAAAGTCTGCCTCACATGCAGGTGAGTGGCTTCGTTTCCGATAACCGTAGTTTGAAGTATTGTTTCCGTAACCTTGGTTTGATGTTTCCATAGCAACAACCTGCACAGGTTACAGGAAGGAGTCTCCGTTGTCAGCGCTTCAGTCAGAGGTCCGAGTCGTTAAAGCCGAGGTCGATTTGAAACGTTTTCCAGCTATAAAGTTCGGAAGAATAACATGGCTGCAGTTTGGGAAATTTGATTTGGGTTATGTAGTAATTTTGGAATTTTGAGCAGTTTGAGAATTTTTAACTTATCTTGGTTAGGATTTTGGAAATTTTGGACTTGATTGTAATAGCAGTTTGGGAATTCTGCACTCAAGTTGCTTAGCAGTTTGGGAATTCTGGACTTGACTTTAGGGGCTGTTTGGGAATTCTGGACATACCTTGGTTAGCATTTTGGGAATTCTGGCCTTGATTGCAATAGCAGTTTGGGAATTTTGGACTCAAATCGATTAGCAGTTTGGGAATTTTTCACATATCTTGGTTAGCTTTTTGGGAATTCTGGACTTGACTGTAATAGTAGTTTTAGAATTTTGGACTCAAGTTGGTTAGGAATTTTGGACTTATTTTGGCTAGTAGTTTGGGAATTTTGGACTTAACTTTAGGAACAGAATTTTGGAACAGAAATGTATGTGATATTTACTTTTTTTTCCCAGCAAGCAACAAGGAAAGAAAACACACGGAAGTTTGTGATCTCTAGTTACACATTAAGAAAAGTCTCTGGTGTGAAATCATGCTGTGTGTCACGGGTCTGGTTTAAAACACTCATTAACACTCGCATCATAAACACACTGTTTTACTCCTCCGTGTTTGCTGTTGTACATTCTCACGTGACCTCGGCAGCTCCGTGTTTGCTGTTGTACATTCTCACGTGACCTCGGCAGCTCCGTGTTTGCTGTTGTACATTCTCACGTGACCTCGGCAGCTCCGTGTTTGCTAACAGTTGATTAGCATGCTGATCGGAATTCCGCAGAATAAACTGAATAACTGCTGATTTGTTCTGGAGAAGTTCAGGGAGGTTTTTTTTTTTTCTTTTTTTTCTGGGGGGTTATGAATAACAAATATTTAGGTTATTTTTACATCCGATTTATGTTTTTTTCCCGCCTGTGGATAACGTGCGCACGTGTGAGAGCACGGCTGTGCAGAATGGATTCAGATTGGTTTCTATTTATATCAGTCTTAACTCTCTGAGGTTTTCCTCTGTGAACCCTTGCTGAGGAGGACGAGGAGAGAATGAAGCAGACTGGAACGTTCTGAGGAGATGGAGGAGGCTGCAATTGCTCTCTGTCTCTCTCTTTCTCTTTCTCTCTCTCTCTCTGTCTCCTCTTCACAGCTGTAAATATCACATGACATTCCCATTTAGTGGATTTGCATCAGGATGAAAAATACGTTCTTGAAACGAACATTCTCGTCCGTTCTCCTGCTTTCGTTCCCTTGTTTTCGTTCTCCTGCTTGCGTTCTCCTATGCCCGCTCTCCTGCATCTGTTCTCTTGCTTGCGTTCTCTTGCTTGCGTTCTCTTGCTTGCTTTTTCTTGCTTGCGTTCTCCTGCGTCCGTTCTCCTGCTTTCGTTCCCTTGTTTTCGTTCTCCTGCTTGCATTCTCCTATGCCCGCTCTCCTGCATCTGTTCTCCTGCTTGCGTTCTCTTGCTTGCTTTTTCTTGCTTGCGTTCTCCTGCGTCCGTTCTCCTGCGTCCGTCTCAGCTCCCTGTTCTCTCAGTGTGCACGGTAAAATCCCACACCCGCAGCTCCTCTGATATGAATTCATCACCTGGTTCGGAATCTCAGCCTCCAAAAAACTCGGATTCTCACGCAGCTCGTTTAATGACTCGTTTGTTTGGCTTTAAAAGCGACGGTACGCCATCTCCGTCAGCTGGAGAGCGCCGTCTGAGGCGGGTAATGAAGCCGTCACGTGGAGTTTACAGATGGCGGTCCCCGGGTGGAACGGCTAATTCAATTAGACGAGCAGCAAAACGCTGCCGTGTGTCATTATTACCACAGATAATTTATTGGATGGAGTCTCTGCGCTCGGTTGTGGTGGTGGTGTTTTTATTAAAGCACACTGTGGTGTGATGTGAATAACTTTGTGTTTTGCTTTGGTTCTCCCTCGTCTGCTTTCAGGAACCCTGGGGAGGACACCAAGATGCTGGTGTGTGACATGTGTGACAAAGGATATCACACGTTCTGCCTGGAGCCTGTAATGGATTCCCTCCCTGCCGGCAGCTGGAGGTGTAAGGTAAGGACACACACACACACACACACACACACACACACACACACAGAGAAATAAATACACACTTCTTTTCACCTCATGTAAAAGCAGCAGGTCATTCAAGCCCCTTGTTAGCCCCGCCCCTTTCCCCAATGTCATGAGTAATATTTGGATTTTCTCACCCTGAGAGACGTATCCATGACCGCTCGAGTCGGACCTGTAATCAGACATGCATTAGACACTGCAAGGGAGAATCATCAGAAACAAGCTCCACCTCCTGCTTCATCACCAGCGTGAGTGCTGAGGTCAGACATCATGACCAACTGTGACGCCACAGTGGGCGGAGTCTCAGAACAGGACATTGTGGAAAAGTGCTAAGCTCTCAATCTCTCTCTGTCTCTTTCTGTCTCTCTCTCTTGTACTCTCTCTCTCTCTCTCTCTCTCTCTCACACACTGTCTCTGTCTCTCTCTCTCATCTCTTTCTGTCTCTCTCTCACACATACTCTCTTTCTCTCTTTTTTTTCTCACATGCTCCCTCTCTCTCTCCCTCTGTATCCCTTAAATTCTCTCTCTTTTTTCTCTCTTTCTTTCTCTCATGCACTCCCCCCTCTCTTTCATGCTCTCTCTCTCTCTCTTTCTCTCTATCTCACACACACACACTCTTCTCTTCTCTTCTCTTCTCTTCTCTGCCCTCTCTCCTTTAGTCTCCCTATTAAAGAGGAAAAGGGGGGGCCCTTCTTCTTTCTGTTTTGTCGTCTTCTCTCTCTCTCACTCTCCTCTCTCTCTCTCTGCTCTCTCTCTTCACTTTCATCACTGTTTCTCTCTCTTTTTTTTTTTTGCTGAAAATGGCATCTGTGCTTTAAGTGGTGTTTTGCAGTCCTCTTGCAGGGCTAGAGGAACAGAAAAAAGAGAGAAATTGGGGGATGGAGTGTCAAAGAGTGAGAAAGACGAGGAAGTAAAAGAGAAAGTGTGTGTGTTCACAAGAGAGGTCTGAATGTGTGCTTATGTGTGTTGACAGGTCTTGGTGTTGGTGTTGAGGTGTGTGTGTGTGTGTGTGTGTGTGTGTGTGTGTGAGTTCATGGTCTTGCTGCTTTCAACACATCACCTAGTGCTATTTACAGAACTCTCCCATTGGACCAAGCTCCACGGGAAATAATCCGAACTCAGGAATATCGGAGCTCTGGATGAATTCCTGTTAGTGTTTCATCCTGTAACGTTACCTGAGAAGTGGGAGGAGTTTTCTGGAGATTTGTTGATGATGCTGTAATTTCTTAAGCTCCAAGTTACAGTTTTAATTAGTTGATTTTCATTATTATAGACTTTTTCCAGAAAAATTGGGAATATTCCGATTATCTGTCAGGAATATCGTTATGACCTCCTGACCCTTTATGGACAGACGCTGCTGTTCGTCACGCATGCTGAGAAGAGACGTTGATTAATAATGTTGGTGCCCTCGTTAACGAGCAGATCAAAGCCTCTCGGTGGGAGTGTGTGTGTGTGTGTGTGTGTGTGTGTGTGTAACAGGAAGTCTTAAAGCCTGGCCCTGGCTCAGCCGGCTGCAGGAAATGGAAATGGAGCAGAGGAGGTGTAGAAGGATAGACTCGGGTTCTCTTGATTCCAGGCTGTGATTAGCAGCTGTCAGCTAGCTATTTATTTATTTATTTATTTATGGTGTAATAAATCTCCTCCCTGTCACGAAGCTGCCAGAGTAAATTGAGTAACGTATGCGAGAGGAAAGTAAGGAGATGTTAAATTTACTCTCGCCGCTCGTCTCTTCCTCGGGTTTTATTTTGTTTCTTTTCATTTTTAATTTTTTTAATTTTTGTGGTTATTATTCTGGAGTGTTTTGAATTGTTACATCATCAGCTGAGAGACTTTGCGCTCAGACACGCTGTGAACATGATGACAGCTGTGAAGGGATTTACTCTCTGAAGCCTGCTTCTGGCTTTGGCCAGATTTTACTGTCCAAAATGAAAAGCTTTAAATCTGTGTGTAGAGAGATCAGCAGATCAGCAGAGAGACCAGTCGCTCTCCGAGACGTGACGCTTTTATTACCGGATAAAGAGCTTCTTTCTGTGTCACAAAGAGCAGGAAGAATTGTTTACAAGCAGTAATGAAAATAAGCTCCTCATGCGCAGTGTCTGTTACAGGCCTATTACAGGTCCGTCTGCGTGTCCGTTACAGGTCTGTCTGCGTGTCCGTTACAGGTCTGTCTGCGTGTCCGTTACAGGTCCGTCTGCGTGTCCGTTACAGGTCCGTCTGCGTGTCCGTTACAGGTCCGTCTGCGTGTCCGTTACAGGTCCGTCTGCGTGTCCGTTACAGGTCCGTCTGCGTGTCCGTTACAGGTCCGTCTGCGTGTCCGTTACAGGTCCGTCTGCGTGTCCGTTATAGGTTCTCTGAGTTCTGGGCTGGACCTGAAGACTTTAGAGGAGACCCTTCTCTCTCTCTCTTTCTCTCTCTCTCTCTCTCTCTCTCTCTCTCTCTCTCTCTCTCTCTCTCTCTCTCTCTCTGAAGCCCCACATTGATGAGCTCAATGTGGCCATTTTGAGACTTTAATGAAATTTGCAGCACAGTGATCACATGCGGAGCTGCACGATAAGCACGATGATGATGGTGGTGATGATGATGATGATGATGATGATGATGGTTAGGAGAATCTGCAGGGACGTAATTACAACCTAATTGAATATAGATTGATTTTAGTGTTTGCTGTGAACAGTGTGTATCACAGTGTAGAGAGAGAGCGAGAATGGTGAGGTGTAAAAAATAACATTCATTCACTTTTAAAGGTCACTTTAAGGTTATTAAACACTCTGTGTGTGTGTGTGTGTGTGTGCAGAACTGTCGGACGTGTGCGCAGTGTGGTGTCCGTGCCGCGGGTCAGTGGACGTCCGGCAGCCTGTGTGACTGTTGCCAACAGCAACAACATCCTGCACCCACATGTAACATTTGTGGGCGGGGCCAAGACTCTGACGCACCCAAGGAGACGCTCGTATGCAACACCTGTAAAAGGTAAGAATCGTGGGAAATTTCTTTTAAATTCCGATTACCTTGGATCTATGCGTCATGAAGACTGATAGCTATAGCTACTAGATGAGCGGAGGTCAACGCTTACGTCACACACTTTGACGCGTGTCACATCGTCTGATGTGGTTTGTGTCTGTAGATAACACACAGTTATCTGGAAACATGCACCAGATGACGTCATGGAGGCTGCATGGGAATGATGCACCGTGTTGTGTTTGTACTGAACGTTTACAAACTCATCCAGGTGTTTTCCAGGTCTTCTACTCACTGCTTTTCAGGACAAGGCCTAAGGTAGGGGGCGTGGCCTCAAGTCTGAAGGTGGAACTATACGTTAGATGGAATTTTAAGGGAGAACCAAATGTGTTGGAATGGATCAACAATTAGTAGAATAGTTTTATTATTTTCATCATAAAATTAAATAAAGTAACTAATCTTAAGTAGGTTAAGTAAATAAAGGAGATTAAGTACTTAATTACTTTACAAACTTCAGTTAATTACTTTACTTATTAAACCCTACATAAGTTACTGTTCAAACTTTATGTAATAAAGCAATTAAGCAACTAGTAGTTAAGTAAAATAAGTAATACAGTAAACCATTAAAGTAATTAAGTAAGGACTGTAAGTAAAGTAACTACAGTTGAGTAGGTTAAATAAGTAAAGTAAATAAAGAAATTCTAATAAAGAAGTACTGTCAGTAAAGTAATTTAGGTTATGTAAGTTATCATAAGTAAAGTGAGTAAAATTTAATAAAGTAACTGAAGTTACTGAAGTTAAGTTACTAGTAAAGTCATTCAGTAAAGTAATTAATATAAGAACTGTAAGTAAAGTAAATGAAGTTAAGTAGATTAGAGTAGTAATGAATTAATGCATTAATGTATTTAAAGTAAAGTAACTAAGGTTAAGTAAGTAATAAAGAAATTTAGTAAAGTTATTACTGTAAATGATTTAAGTAACTAAATGTTAGGAAGTAGTAAGCTAGCTAAGCAGGTTAAATAAGTAAGTAATAAATTAATTTACAAACATTACTAAATTACTTTGAGTAAGTTGCTGAAGTTAAATTTGTAGGTAATATAGCAATTCAGTAATGTAATTAAGAAAATTAAGTACAGTTATTTAGGTAAAGTAAGTAATTAAGTAATGCATTAAAGTACTTAGTTATTTGTAATGAAATTTATTGAAGTTATTATGGTAAATGATTTAAGTAACTAAAGCAACTTAAAGGAGTAGCAAGCAAAGTTGGCTAGTAATAAATTAATTCAGTAAAGTTTGTAAATTAATTTATTTAAACAAGTTATTCAGGTTAAATTTGTAAGTAATAAAGAAATTCAGTAAAGTAATTATGTAAGAAAAGTATAGTTACTTAAAGAAAGTAATGCATGAAAGTAATTAAGGCTAAGCAAATTAAGTAGTAACCTAACTCAGTAAAGTTATTTAAACTTAAAGTAAGTAAAGAATTAACGCATTAACATAATTAAGTAGAATAATTAAGGTTAAGTAGTAAAGTTAATTAATGTAATTAATTTAAGTGAGTAAAGTTATTTAAGTAAATAAGTGTGTAAGTAATAAAGAATTCATTAAAGTAATTAAGTAAGAAAAGTCAGTATAGTTATTTAAGTAGACTATGTAATAAAGTAATTAAGTAAAGTAATAAAGAAATTCAGGAAAGGAAAATAGCTAAAGTTATTTAAGTTGAGGAAGTAATTAATTAATGCATTAACATAACTAGAGTATTTAAGGTTAAGTAATAAAGATATTTAAGTAAATAAGTATGTAAGTAATAAAGAAATTCATTAAAGTAATTAATTAAGGAAAGTAAGTTACTTAAGTAAATTGAGTTATAAAGTAATGCGTTAAAGTAATTAAGGTTAAGTGAGTAAAGTTATTAATGTAACTCATGTAAGTAAGTAAAGTTATTTAGGTATGTAAGTAATAAAGTAATTAATGTAACTAAAAGTAACACATTACAGTAATTCAGTAAAGTAATTTAAGTAACTGAAGTTAGTGAAGTCATTCAGTAAAGTTAGTAAAAAATAACTTATTTATTAAAGATAATCTCATTATTATTGTTATTCCTGAGGTGAAGTAATTCCTCGCGTGTGGTTCGAGACTCACGTGCACTCACAGCAGGCTCTTTAGATGTGACGCACGTGTGATTTGCTCAGTAATTGGATATTGATAATCAGGTTTGGACGGCTCAGCAGAGGGGCGATGTAATCAGACCCTCAGGGGGCTTTAGGTTTAGGGGAAGGGAAAGGGAATCGCCATGACGACCTCTCACCCTGCCTCGTGCCTGAGTGACTCGGGCTTCAGGCAGAGCTTCGGGCTTTGTGATCGACGCGGTGGGGTCAAAGGTCAGAGAATTTGTTGTGGGGAGAGGGAGGGGAGGGGTTTCGGTCAGAGACGGCTCGGGTGGGCGGGATTTTATGAGTGATGAGAACAGCAATAGCCGAATAGCGCGGTGTTTGCTGTTGTCTTGAGTTTCAGAGCTTAGTTCATCGTAATGTTATCATAAATAGCCCTGGTTTATTTATTTAATTTTAATTTATTTACTTTCTCCACCATTGAGTTATTTCTGATGTTGACTTATTCCAGTTAAGAGCAAATAAATGTTCATCTTCAACTACATGGTTTTATTTTGCTTTTTTACGTAAAGTTCTATACTTTTTACTTCACATTTTTTAATAAAAATCTATTAAAATACAAAAAATTAAATAATAAAAAAAAAACCCACGTATTGTGATTTATTTATATATTATTTTCCTCACTCCATTTAATTCAAAATTATTGTATGTTTCATTTGGAAGTTGGTTTTTTTTTTGTATTATTATTTTTTTTTATTGAATTTATTTCCGTAAACTGTTCGTTAGAATTCATTATTTTCTTCTTTTTTTTTTTTTTTTTTTTTTTCTTCTTTAAATCAAATGTGAACATGTTCAAATGAAGGGGTTTGAAACAGCTGGGACTATTATGTGGTTAAAGGTGAAGCTGTGTGTGTGTGTGTGTGTGTGTGTGTGTGTGTGTGTGTGTGTGTGTGGCTGCCTTGTTGATGACGTCACCTCGTTTGTTCCTCTTCAGCGTATTCACATCACAGCTATTTGCGTTTCGGTTGTGGAAATCAGCTTACTATTTGCATGAGAGAGAGAGAAACAAAGAGGAGTACAAACAGAGAGACAGACAGATGGAGAGAGAGAGACAGACAAAGAGACAGAGACACAGACAGATAGAGATACAGACAGGCAGAGAGAGAGAGAGCACTTTTTAGCAATGGAACAGAATGTGAGGGGTGTGTGTGTGTGTGTGTGTGTGTATGAAGGCCCTAGGCTTCCCTGCAGCAAGATGTGCAGGAGAGGATCAGGTCCAGCTGTGAGCTATCATTCACATCTATACGCTTTAATAAACTTATCCCAAAGACCTCTCTCTCTAGGCTGTAAGGTTTATGTGTGTGTGTGTATGCTGACCGGTGGGACTGGGATTTGGGAAGCGGTCAGTGATCGTAGCTGATACAGTGTTTGTTTTCCGGCTGCGTGTCTCTCAGGTGTGTTCATGCGGAGTGTGTGAAGCAGGACGACTCGGCGCTGCAGGACGGATACACGTGCGGTGTGTGTAAGCAGGTGGAGCAGGACAGCAGTGAGCGCGCTCACATCCACACTGTCCAGGACGCCGTCCTCGCTGACCCCGACACAGCGCAGGGTGAGTTTCACACTGATGATAAACACACTGACCATGCCTACAGTATGAATGTATTTTATAAAAGTGTGTGGAGAATTGACGCTGGGGCTGATTTCCTTCTGCCTCAGACTGTAGATTCAGTCAGCCAATCAGTGACAGCCAGGTCATGTGATTAGAGTGTGACACGCCCCCTGGATCTGATCTCAGTGAGATTCAGAGGAAACACGGCATGAACCTAGTAAAGTATTTAACGCTTTATAAAGCCTGTGAAATCCTGAACTGTACAACTGCTCAGATTTCAAACCTAGAGAGAGAGAGAGAGAGAGAGAGAGAGAGAGAGATAGATAGATAGATAGATAGATCTCTCTTTCTCTCTCACTCTCTATCTATCTATCCCTCTGTCTGTCTATCTCCGTCTCTTTCTGTCTGTCAAATTCAACAGACAGTGACAGACATGGAGGAAGAGAGATGGTGAGAATATGTGAGATGGACAGGCAGAGAGAGAGAGAGAGTTCCAGCTGTGTTTAATAAGTCAGGATGAAAAGATCTGAAGTGTCTTTATGGATTTATCAGGCGAGGGATGTGAGGATGTGATATGGTTGTGAAGGAGTTGGGTGAGGTGCTGGGTGTTGAGGCAGTGATGATGATTATGATGATGGTGGTGGTGGTGATTATAGTGATGATGATGATGATGATGATGATGATTATGATGATTATGGTGGTGGCGATGATGATGATTATTGTGGTGGTGATGATGATTATGGTGGTGATGACGATGATGATAGTGGTTATTGTGGTGGTGATGATGATGATGATTATTGTGGTGGTGATGATGATTATGGTGGTGATGACGATGATAGTGGTTATTGTGGTGGTGATGATGATGATGATTATTGTGGTGGTGATGATGATTATGGTGGTGATGATGATGATGATGATGATAGTGGTTATTGTGGTGATGATGATGATGATGATTATGGTGGTGGCGATGATGATGATTATTGTGGTGGTGGTGATGGTGATGATGATTATGGTGGTGATGACGATGATAGTGGTTATTGTGGTGATGATGATTATGGTGGTGGCGATGATTATTGTGGTGGTGGTGATGATGATTATGGTGGTGGCGATGATGATGATTATGGTGGTGGTGGTGATGATGATGATGATAGTGGTTATTGTGGTGATGATGATTATGGTGGTGGCGATGATGATGATTATGGTGGTGATGACGATGATAGTGGTTATTGTGGTGATGATGATTATGGTGGTGGCGATGATGATGATTATTGTGGTGGTGGTGATGATGATGATGATAGTGGTTATTGTGGTGATGATGATTATGGTGGTGGCGATGATGATGATTATGGTGGTGGTGGTGATGGTGATGATGATTATGGTGGTGATGACGATGATAGTGGTTATTGTGGTGATGATGATTATGGTGGTGGCGATGATGATGATTATGGTGGTGATGATGATGATGATGATAGTGGTTATTGTGGTGATGATGATGATGATGATTATGGTGGTGGCGATGATGATGATTATTGTGGTGGTGGTGATGGTGATGATGATTATGGTGGTGATGACGATGATAGTGGTTATTGTGGTGATGATGATTATGGTGGTGGCGATGATTATTGTGGTGGTGGTGATGACGATGATAGTGGTTATTGTGGTGATGATGATTATGGTGGTGGCGATGATGATGATTATGGTGGTGATGACGATGATAGTGGTTATTGTGGTGATGATGATTATGGTGGTGGCGATGATGATGATTATGGTGGTGATGACGATGATAGTGGTTATTGTGGTGATGATGATTATGGTGGTGGCGATGATGATGATTATGGTGGTGATGACGATGATAGTGGTTATTGTGGTGATGATGATTATGGTGGTGGTGATGATGATGATTATTGTGGTGGTGGTGATGATGATGATGATAGTGGTTATTGTGGTGATGATGATTATGGTGGTGGCGATGATGATGATTATGGTGGTGATGATGATATTGATGATAGTGGTTATTGTGGTGATGATGATGATGATGATTATGGTGGTGGCGATGATGATGATTATTGTGGTGGTGGTGATGGTGATGATGATTATGGTGGTGATGACGATGATAGTGGTTATTGTGGTGATGATGATTATGGTGGTGGCGATGATTATTGTGGTGGTGGTGATGACGATGATAGTGGTTATTGTGGTGATGATGATTATGGTGGTGGCGATGATGATGATTATGGTGGTGATGACGATGATAGTGGTTATTGTGGTGATGATGATTATGGTGGTGGTGATGATGATGATTATTGTGGTGGTGGTGATGATGATGATAGTGGTTATTGTGGTGATGATGATGATGATTATTGTGGTGGTGGTGATGACGATTATGGTGGTGATGACGATGATGATAGTGGTTATTGTGGTGATGATGATGATGATGATGATGATTATGGTGGTGATGATGATGATGATGATGATTATGGTGGTGAGGATGACGATGATAGTGATTATTGTGGTGGTAGTGATGATTATGGTGGTGGTGGTGATTATAGTGGTGATGAGGATGATGATGGTGATGGTTATGATGAGGGTGGTGATGATGATTATGGTGGTGAGAGCGGTGTTGAGTGTTTGAGTAGGACAGACACGTGGAGACGCTCTGGGCTGCAGGATCGAGACTGACAGAGATGTAATGTGTTGGTCTCTCTGCTGTCAGTGCTGTAATTACACTGTCTTTGTCACTTCAGCTCTCTGTGTATGTGTGTGTGTACGTGTGTGTACACACGTGTGTGTGTGTGTGTGTGTGTATGTGTGTACGTGTGTGTGTGTACGCGTGTACATGTGTACGTGTGTGTGTGTACGTGTGTGTGTGTGTGTGTGTGTACGTGTGTGTGTGTAAGTGTGTGTGTGTGTGTACGTGTGTGTGTGTACGCGTGTACATGTGTACGTGTGTGTGTAAGTGTGTGTGTGTACGTGTGTGTGTGTGTGTACGCGTGTACATGTGTACGTGTGTGTACGCGTGTACGTGTGTGTGTAAGTGTGTACGTGTGTGTGTGTGTGTACGTGTGTGTGTGTACGTGTGTGTGTGTACGTGTGTGTGTACGTGTGTACGTGTGTACGTGTGTGTGTGTACGTGTGTGTGTGTACGCGTGTACATGTGTACGTGTGTGTGTGTACGCGTGTACATGTGTACGTGTGTGTGTAAGTGTGTGTACGTGTGTGTGTGTGTACGTGTGTGTGTGTACGTGTGTGTGTGTACGTGTGTGTGTGTACGTGTGTGTGTGTACGTGTGTGTGTGTACGTGTGTACGTGTGTGTGTGTGTGTGTGTGTACGTGTGTGTGTGTGTACGTGTGTGTGTACACGTGTGCGTGTGTACGTGTGTGAGAGAGCAGGTAGACTCGAGGAACCTCTGCGACGTCAGATGGGGTCACGTGATCCTGCAGACGAGTCGTTTGTTTTTCCCAACTGTCTGTGAAATAGCGTTGCGTGTTTGTTTTGAATACTTCAGAATTATTACAGATTTGCATTGGATTTCCGTCACCCTCAGGTCACGCTTCACGCTGGCGCTCGGCTGGAACACGCTGTCTGGATGCAGGACTAGTTAAAATAACTAACTCGCCCGCCGGGTAACACTGGAAAGGCTGATGATCAGGAATCACTGATCGTTTACTAATAAATCCGTCGCTGTGGCTGTTCAGTAGCTAGGTCAGAAGTCACAGCGAATTTTCAATCACTGTTTCTCAAAATTCCCACAAAATCCAGGGTGTGTCGACGCCCACTTTGTTCCCTTACTGGAAATTATTACATAATTTTTTTTTATTTTTAAAAAGAGACGTTAGCGTGTGATATTTATAACTTTATTTGACGTTCTGTATACAGATTGCTTGACTTTTAATGTATTTCAATGATTTAAAAAAGAAATATCCACTACTTAGCCTGCGATCCCGCGCCCTGGCAGAATCGCGTGTGATGAAGCTAACGTATATAAAACCGAAATGTTGATAAAAACCTCGATTTAAGAATCAAAATCGTTGAGATTCATCTAGAGGCTAGTTAGCGGCTTCGCTGTGTCGCCAGTTCTCTGTTTATTATATAAGCATTTTATTTATTTTATTACTTATCAGGTTCTTCCAGATTTTTTTTGTAGTATTGAATACAGAAACAAATAAATTTTATAAAGCTTTTTTTATTTCATTTTAAAATTTTATATTTTGTTTCTTCTTCTGTGTTAAATTTTTCTGGTCGACGTTATCGAACCTGTTTATATTTATTCGCTAGTACAAGGAACTTAAACACGTAAATACCAACATTTTCCACCCTGATTGTTGTGCAATTGAACTGATAAATTTACATCGTTTCACACAGGAGCTAATGACAGCACGCGAGTGACGTGTCTTCGATATTAACTTGGCTAAATAAAACCGCTAAACACGCTATTTTCTCTGTTAAAGAGAAATATGCCCGGGTTTCTGTTGTCGTTTTCACTCTTTAGTGTTTATAAAAGCAGCGTACGTCTCGATGTGTGTTAGTGAGAGTGTGTAGAGGAGGTTAGGGTTAAAGATCGCGTGTTTTAACACGTGCAGGACCCGTGACGACCGTCCTGTGCTCGGATCCTGACCCCGTGACCCCTCGACCTCGTGACCATGTGACCCTGTGAAGCGCAGCACAGCAGAGTCCCTAACGTCCTCGTCTGTCTTTATTTGAATAGTCTGCTGTTGCATACTGAGATTTGTTTTCTCTGTCTTTAGTTACTCTTTTACTGTGTGTGTGTGTGTGTGTGTGTGTGTGTGTGTGTGTGTTCTGAGTCATGGTTCTTTCCTTCGCCAGTTCTGTAAATAAAAGCTAAAGCACGACGCTCCTGTTGGAATTGTTTGGTCAAGACGTGATGCTTTTTATCGATATAACGATAACAGGATCCAATCAGAAAGCGTCCGGAATTGTACACGTGTTTGGAATTTTAACGCGTTATGGAAGGAGTCTCCGGTGTCGGCACTACGGAACGGTGGGAGGAGACGCCGTAATTTATGCTGCCCCAATTTACAGAAGAGAGAAAAGAGACTCGGGGGACATGAGGACAGGACACATTCTGATACGTATGTAACTGTAAACGGATAAAAAGTACAACATGATAACAGAACTTTACTACGGACTTATGAGAGAGGGATGGAGAAAACAAAAAAGCGTGAGAGAGACAGAGAGGGGTGGAGAGATCAAGAATGGGAGAGAGGGGAAAGGAGTGAGAGTGAGACAGGAGGGGGGGGCGAGAGTGAGACAGGAAGAGAGAGAGGGAGGAGTGAGAGTGAGACAGACAGAGAGAAAGGGAGAAGGAAAAAGAGTGAGACGGACAGAGAGGGAGAAGGAATGAGAGTGAGACCTGAGGAGGGAGAGAGGGAGAAGGAGTGAGGGTGAGACAGAGAGAAAGGGAGAAGGAATAAGAGTGAGACAGAGAGCGGGAGAAGGAGTGAGAGTGAGACATGAGGGAGAAGGAGTGAGAGTGAGACATAGACAGAGAAAGAGGGAGTGAGTGTGAGAGAGAGAAAGGGGAGTATGAGTGAGACAGAGAGGGGTGGGGAATGAGAGTAAGACAGGAGGAAAGAGAAAAGGAGAAGGAATGACAGTAAGACAGGAGGGGGGGTGAGACAGGAGGAGAGAGTGATCCTCCATTACAGCCCCCCGTATTCCCGTCTCCAGCTGGTGAGCTATCCTGGAGCTCCGCATCGCTAAAAGCGAATCCTATTTTCTTTTGCGCGGCCGTTATTACCGGCTCTAATGAAAGCTCAGCCTTCCTCCGGCCCCGTGGCAGCCAGATGAATTGTGGTGTGGGTTCTGGGCGGTTTCTTCCCCCCTGTGGTCTCCGATTCCCCGTGTGAATGTGTTTCTGTGTGCCGAGCGAGAGATGGTGGGCGGGTGTCGGCGAGAGTGGGCGCGGAGCCGTGAGGCGTCTTTGTGAGCCGGACGTGTTGGGCTTCAGCCAACCGCCCGGGAAGGAAGCAGCGCATGTTGCTCTCTCCGCAGGCGCCCTGGAGAGGCAGAGGAACCAGTAATGAAGACCTAACCCTCCCACTGGTGCTAGAAGAAGCCTCCTTTCTTCAGACCTCAGTGTAATTAATGACTAGCTGATTTCGGGGATGGGTTCCTGAAGACGGAACCAACGTAGCGGTCACGGCCTACGCTTAAGAACCTTTTCAGGAAAGATCTTTGTGGTATTTATGCTCCGAGGTTTCATCAATGAGGTTGAGAAGATCTCAGATGTTTCATCAAACCATGGCGATTAATCTGACTTTAACACTCTTACTCTATACTCCTTTTTTATCCATCACATGCCATTGCATCAGTAAAGGGTTCTCCGGGATGCTCTCACTGGTACAATTTCTCCAAATATCCTATACAAGTTCTCATGCACAGGTTCTACATTATGGGTTCTCCAGTGCCAGTGCGGGTACTCCGTTACAGGTTCTCTGCTATAAGTTTTTCAGTATAAGCTTAGCTAGTACGAATTTTCAAATATGTTCCACCAATGTAGATTTTCCAGATGCTGATTGCACCATTAAGAATTCTCCAGTATGAGGGCTCTAGTACAAATTCCCTGCCAGTGTGGGTTCTTGAGTATGGGTTCTCCAGGACAAGCTTGCTGGTATGAGTTCCCTAGTACAAGTTACCAGTCATGAATCTGCCAGTGTGATTTCCCAGTACAAGTTATTTGGCATGAGTATGGGTTCCCCAGTATAAGTTCTCCAGTATGAGATCTCTAGTACAAGTTCTCTAGCGTCTGCCATTATGGGTTCTCCAGTGCGGGTTCTCCAGTGCAAGTTCCTCTGAATGGGCTCTCCAATATAAGATCTCTAGGATGAGTTCTCTGGTATGAGTCTGTCAGTGTTTGTTCTCCAGTACGGGGTCTCCAGTACAAGCTTGTTAGCATGATTTCCTGCCATGAATAGGTTCTCCAGTATGGGTTCTCAGGCATGAGTCTGCCAGTATAGGTTCTCCAGTATAAGTTCTCAGGCATGAGTCTGCCAGTATAGGTTCTCCAGTATAAGTTCTCAGGCATGAGTCTGCCAGTATAGGTTCTCCAGTATAAGTTCTCAGGCATGAGTCTGCCAGTATAGGTTCTCCAGTATAAGTTCTCAGGCATGAGTCTGCCAGTATAGGTTCTCCAGTATAAGTTCTCAGGCATGAGTCTGCCAGTACAGGTTCTTCAGTTTGATTTCTCAGGCGTGAGTCTGCCAGTGTAGGTTCTCCAGTATGATTTCTAAATCTGCTAAAGTGGAGAACCCATACTGGGGAACCCATACTGGCAGACTCATGCTGGGTCACTCATACTAAGGAAATAATGTAAACAAGCTTGTCGCCTGAAATCGACCAATCACAGGCTAGATAGCGTTTCAGTGGAAGGAGTCTCCAGTGTGAGTGCTGTGTCCCAGTCAGAGTTGAAGCTCCAGTGTTTCTAATACAAACACAAGTTTTTTAATAAAGCTTTACACATACACACACACACACACACACACACAGGAAAGCACATATCTCCTGGTTTGGCTGTAATTTGAAGCTGATGCTAGGCTTCATGTCTCCGCTGAGGTTATATGATACGTCGTGAGGAAATTCCCAGCGGTGTCGAGCTTCACGTCTGGAGTTCGTCACCGCATCATCCTGACACAGCTGAAAAGAAGGAGGATCACCATGACGCGGTTCTTGCCTCGGCACTCACGCTAACACGCCGTGTCGTTAGCGAGTCTTATACTGCGCTTCACGTCATACAAAGATCACCAAAATCTATTTACGTCCTGTTACCAATCATCTCTTGCTCTTCTTACATCACAGCTTGTTTTCATTTAAACTTATTACTAAATAAATGAGTTTTTATCTGTTTATTTTTACGTTTCATGTTGTGCAATTTCTTCAATGCAAAGATGAAAGGTTATCAAGAAACCGAAAAAAAATAAAACTGCGTAAACTCGTCTGCCATGAAGAAGTCGGAAAACTAGATGACTGTTACGAAGCTCTGACTCGGGAGACTCCATACATAAAATGTTAAACGAACATCTTTTCACCGTTTCGTTTGTTAATCTGTATTTGTCGGTCCGAGGAGCGGTCGCTATAGAAACGATAAGGGGTTAATAGAAAGATGTGCCTTGCAGCTGCACTGCTGTCTTAATGAAGACGAGCTGCGAGCTGATCTGTGGAGCGTGTAATGTGTGCTGAAGCCTCGTGCTGATCCTCCACTCCCAGCTCGGGTCGACTCTGTGCCGTGCTCTGGGACCCGGGGGGAGGGAAGGAGAGGGGGATGGGAGGGAGGGGCAGAGGGAGAGAAAGAGCGAGACAGGGGGAGGTAGTTAGGGAGAGATCGAGTCTTCAAGGCTGATGTGATAAGCAGAGCTGTGTCACCATCACACTCTAACGTGAGCTAATGGCTGCTGGAAACATCTCACCCTCTCTGTTACTCTCTCTGTCGCACTCTCTGTCGCACTCTCTGTCGCTCTCTCTGTCGCTCTCTCTGTCGCTCTCTCTGTTACTGTCACTCTCTCTGTCACTCTCTCTGTTACTCTGTTACTCTCTGTCACTCTCTCTGTTACTGTCACTCTCTCTGTTACTCTGTTACTCTCTCTGTTACTCTGTCACTCTCTCTGTCACTCTCTGTCACTCTCTGTCACTCTCTGTTACTCTGTTACTCTCTGTCACTCTGTCACTCTGTCACTCTCTCTGTCACTCTGTTACTCTCTCTGTCACTCTCTCTGTCACTCTCTCTGTCACTCTCTGTTACTCTCTCTGTTACTCTTACTCTCTCTGTCACTCTGTCACTCTCTGTCACTCTGTCACTCTCTCTGTCACTCTCTGTTACTCTCTCACTCTCTCTCACTCTGTCACTCTCTCTGTCACTCTCTCTGTCACTCTCTCTGTTACTCTGTCACTCTCTCTGTCACTCTCTCTGTTACTCTCTGTCACTCTCTCTGTCACTCTCTCTGTCACTCTCTGTCACTCTCTCTGTTACTCTGTTACTCTCTGTCACTCTGTCACTCTCTCTGTTACTCTGTTACTCTGTCACTCTCTCTCTTACTCTGTCACTCTCTGTCACTCTCTCTGTTACTCTGTCACTCTCTCTGTCACTCTCTGTCACTCTCTCTGTTACTCTGTCACTCTGTTACTCTGTCACTCTCTGTCACTCTGTCACTCTCTGTCACTCTCTGTTACTCTCTCTGTTACTCTGTCACTCTCTCTGTCACTCTGTCACTGTCACTCTCTCTGTTACACTGTCACTCTGTCACTCTCTCTGTCACTCTGTCACTCTCTCTGTTACACTGTCACTCTCTGTTACTCTCTCTGTTACTCTTACTCTCTCTGTTACTGTTACTCTCTCTGTTACTCTGTCACTCTCTCTCACTCTCTGTTACTCTGTTACTCTGTTACTCTCTCTGTTACTCTCTCTGTCACTCTGTTACTCTGTTACTCTCTCTGTCACTCTCTCTGTTACTGTCACTCTCTCTGTCACTCTCTCTGTCACTCTCTCTGTCACTCTCTCTGTTACTCTCTGTCACTCTCTCTGTCACTCTGTTACTCTCTCTGTCACTCTCTCTGTTACTCTGTCACTCTGTCACTTTCTCTGTTACTCTCTCTGTTACTCTGTCACTCTCTGTCACTCTCTCTGTCACTCTCTCTGTTACTCTGTCACTCTCTGTCACTCTGTTACTCTCTCTGTCACTCTCTCTGTCACTCTCTGTCACTCTCTCTTACTCTGTCACTCTGTCACTCTCTCTGTCACTCTCTGTCACTCTGTTACTCTCTCTGTCACTCTCTCTGTCACTCTCTGTCACTCTCTCTTACTCTGTCACTCTGTCACTCTCTCTGTCACTTTCTCTGTCACTCTCTGTTACTCTCTCTGTTACTCTGTCACTTTCTCTGTTACTCTCTCTGTTACTCTGTCACTCTCTCTGTCACTCTCTCTCTTACTCTGTCACTCTGTCACTCTCTGTCACTCTCTGTTACTCTCTCTGTTACTCTGTTACTCTGTCACTCTCTCTGTCACTCTCTCTGTCACTGTCACTCTCTCTGTTACACTGTCACTCTCTGTCACTCTCTCTGTTACTCTGTTACTCTCTCTGTCACTCTCTCTGTCACTCTCTCTGTCACTCTCTGTTACTCTGTCACTCTGTCACTCTGTTACTCTCTGTCACTCTCTCTCTTACTCTGTCACTCTCTGTCACTCTGTCACTCTCTCTGTCACTCTCTGTTACTCTCTCTGTTACTCTGTTACTCTGTCACTCTCTCTGTCACTCTCTCTGTCACTGTCACTCTCTCTCTTACTCTGTCACTCTGTTACTCTCTGTCACTCTCTCTCTTACTCTGTCACTCTCTGTCACTCTGTCACTCTCTCTGTCACTCTCTGTTACTCTCTCTGTTACTCTGTTACTCTGTCACTCTCTCTGTCACTCTCTCTGTCACTGTCACTCTCTCTCTTACTCTGTCACTCTCTCTGTCACTTTCTCTGTCACTCTCTGTTACTCTGTTACTCTCTCTGTTACTCTGTCACTCTCTCTGTCACTCTCTCTGTCACACTCTCTGTTACTCTCTGTTACTCTGTCACTCTCTGTCACTCTCTGTTACTCTGTTACTCTCTCTGTTACTCTGTCACTCTCTCTGTCACACTCTCTGTTACTCTGTCACTCTGTTACTCTGTCACTCTCTGTCACTCTGTCACTCTCTGTCACTCTCTCTGTTACTCTGTTACTCTCTGTCACTCTCTCTCTTACTCTGTCACTCTCTGTTACTCTCTCTGTTACTCTGTTACTCTGTCACTCTCTCTGTCACTCTGTCACTGTCACTCTCTCTGTTACTCTCTCTGTTACTCTGTCACTCTCTCTGTCACTCTCTCTGTTACTCTGTCACTCTCTCTGTTACTCTGTCACTCTCTGTTACTCTGTCACTCTCTCTGTTACTGTTACTCTGTCACTCTCTCTGTTACTCTGTTACTCTCTCTGTTACTCTGTCACTCTCTCTGTCACTCTCTCTGTTACTCTCTGTCACTCTCTCTGTCACTCTCTGTCACTCTGTCACTCTCTCTGTTACTCTGTTACTCTCTCTGTTACTCTGTCACTCTCTCTGTCACTCTCTCTGTTACTCTCCGTCACTCTCTCTGTCACTCTCTCTTTCACTCTCTCTGTCACTCTCTGTCACTCTCTCTGTTACTCTGTCACTCTCTCTGTCACTCTCTGTCACTCTCTCTGTTACACTGTCACTCTCTGTTACTCTCTCTGTTACTCTTACTCTCTCTGTTACTGTTACTCTCTCTGTTACTCTGTCACTCTCTCTGTCACTCTGTTACTCTCTCTGTCACTCTCTCTGTCACTCTGTCACTCTCTCTGTTACTCTCTCTGTCACTCTGTCACTCTCTGTTACTCTCTCTGTTACTCTTACTCTCTCTGTTACTCTTACTCTCTCTGTTACTCTTACTCTCTCTGTCACTCTGTTACTCTCTCTGTCACTCTCTGTCACTCTGTCACTCTCTGTTACTCTCTCTGTTACTCTTACTCTCTCTGTTACTCTTACTCTCTCTGTTACTCTTACTCTCTCTGTTACTCTGTCACTCTCTCTGTCACTCTCTCTCTGTCACTCTCTCTGTTACTCTGTCACTCTCTCTGTCACTCTCTCTGTCACTCTCTCTGTCACTCTCTCTCTGTCACTCTCTCTGTTACTCTGTCACTCTCTCTGTCACTCTCTGTTACTCTCTCTGTTACTCTTACTCTCTCTGTCACTCTGTCACTCTGTCACTCTCTGTCACTCTGTCACTCTGTCACTCTCTCTGTTACTCTGTTACTCTCTCTGTCACTCTCTCTGTTACTCTCTCTGTCACTCTGTTACTCTGTTACTCTGTTACTCTCTCTGTTACTCTGTCACTCTCTCTGTCACTCTCTCTCTGTCACTCTCTCTGTTACTCTGTCACTCTCTGTTACTCTCTCTGTTACTCTTACTCTCTCTGTCACTCTGTCACTCTCTGTCACTGTCACTCTCTCTGTTACTCTGTCACTCTCTCTGTCACTCTCTGTTACTCTCTGTTACTCTTACTCTCTCTGTCACTCTGTCACTCTCTGTCACTCTCTCTGTTACTCTGTTACTCTCTCTGTCACTCTCTCTGTTACTCTGTCACTCTCTCTGTCACTCTGTTACTCTCTCTGTTACTCTTACTCTCTCTGTCACTCTGTCACTCTCTGTCACTCTCTGTCACTCTGTCACTCTCTGTTACTCTCTCTGTTACTCTGTCACTCTCTCTGTCACTCTCTCTCTGTCACTCTCTCTGTTACTCTGTCACTCTCTCTGTCACTCTCTGTTACTCTCTCTGTTACTCTTACTCTCTCTGTCACTCTGTCACTCTCTGTCACTCTGTCACTCTCTCTGTTACTCTGTTACTCTCTCTGTCACTCTCTCTCACTCTCTCTGTCACTCTCTCTGTCACACTCTCTGTCACTCTGTTACTCTCTCTGTCACTCTCTGTCACTCTCTCTGTTACTCTGTCACTCTCTCTCACTCTCTCTCTCACTCTGTCACTCTCTGTTACTCTCTCTGTCATGCTCTGTCACTCTCTCTGTTACTCTGTCACTCTGTCACTCTCTCTGTTACTCTGTTACTCTCTGTCACTCTCTCTGTTACTCTCTCTGTTACTCTCTCTGTCACTCTCTCTGTTACTCTCTCTGTTACTCTCTCTGTTACTCTGTTACTCTCTGTCACTCTCTCTGTCACTCTCTCTGTTACTCTGTTACTCTCTCTGTCACTCTCTCTGTTACTCTGTCACTCTCTCTGTTACTCTCTGTTACTCTCTGTTACTCTCTCTGTCACTCTCTCTGTTACTGTTACTCTGTCACTCTCTCTGTTACTCTGTTACTCTCTGTCACTCTGTCTCTGTTACTCTGTTACTCTCTCTGTCACTCTCTCTGTTACTCTGTCACTCTCTCTGTCACTCTCTCTGTCACTCTCTCTGTCACTCTCTCTGTTACTCTGTTACTCTCTCTGTCATGCTCTGTCACTCTCTGTTACTCTGTCACTCTCTGTCACTCTCTCTGTTACTCTGTTACTCTCTGTCACTCTCTGTTACTCTCTCTGTTACTCTCTCTGTCACTCTCTCTGTTACTCTCTGCCACTCTCTCTGTTACTCTGTTACTCTCTGTCACTCTCTGTCACTCTCTCTGTCTCTCTCTGTTACTCTGTTACTCTCTGTTACTCTCTCTGTCACTCTCTGTTACTCTCTCTGTTACTCTCTCTGTCACTCTCTCTGTTACTCTCTGCCACTCTCTCTGTTACTCTGTTACTCTCTGTCACTCTCTCTGTCACTCTCTCTGTCTCTCTCTGTTACTCTGTTACTCTCTGTTACTCTCTCTGTCACTCTCTGTTACTCTCTGTTACTCTCTCTGTCACTCTCTCTGTCACTCTCTCTGTTACTCTGTTACTCTGTCACTCTCTCTGTTACTCTCTGTTATTCTCTGTCACTCTCTCTGTTACTCTGTCACTCTCTCTGTCACTCTCTCTGTCACTCTCTCTGTTACTCTCTCTGTTACTCTCTCTGTCACTCTCTCTGTTACTCTGTCACTCTCTCTGTTACTCTGTTACTCTCTCTGTTACTCTCTGTTACTCTCTCTGTCACTCTCTCTGTTACTCTGTTACTCTCTCTGTCACTCTCTCTGTTACTCTGTCACTCTCTCTGTTACTCTCTGTTATTCTCTGTTACTCTCTCTGTTACTCTCTCTGTTACTCTGTTACTCTCTCTGTCACTCTCTCTGTCACTCTCTCTGTTACTCTGTTACTCTCTCTGTCACTCTCTCTGTTACTCTGTCACTCTCTCTGTCACTCTCTCTCTGTCACTCTCTCTGTTACTCTGTCACTCTCTGTTACTCTCTCTGTTACTCTTACTCTCTCTGTCACTCTGTCACTCTCTGTCACTGTCACTCTCTCTGTTACTCTGTCACTCTCTCTGTCACTCTCTGTTACTCTCTGTTACTCTTACTCTCTCTGTCACTCTGTCACTCTCTGTCACTCTGTCACTCTCTCTGTTACTCTGTTACTCTCTCTGTCACTCTCTCTGTTACTCTGTCACTCTCTGTCACTCTCTGTTACTCTCTCTGTTACTCTTACTCTCTGTCACTCTGTTACTCTGTTACTCTCTCTGTTACTCTGTCACTCTCTCTGTCACTCTCTCTCTGTCACTCTCTCTGTTACTCTGTCACTCTCTCTGTCACTCTCTGTTACTCTCTCTGTTACTCTTACTCTCTCTGTCACTCTGTCACTCTCTGTCACTCTGTCACTCTCTCTGTTACTCTGTTACTCTCTCTGTCACTCTCTCTCACTCTCTCTGTCACTCTCTCTGTCACACTCTCTGTCACTCTGTTACTCTCTCTGTCACTCTCTGTCACTCTCTCTGTTACTCTGTCACTCTCTCTCACTCTCTCTCTCACTCTGTCACTCTCTGTTACTCTCTCTGTCATGCTCTGTCACTCTCTCTGTTACTCTGTCACTCTGTCACTCTCTCTGTTACTCTGTTACTCTCTGTCACTCTCTCTGTTACTCTCTCTGTTACTCTCTCTGTCACTCTCTCTGTTACTCTCTCTGTTACTCTCTCTGTTACTCTGTTACTCTCTGTCACTCTCTCTGTCACTCTCTCTGTTACTCTGTTACTCTCTCTGTCACTCTCTCTGTTACTCTGTCACTCTCTCTGTTACTCTCTGTTACTCTCTGTTACTCTCTCTGTCACTCTCTCTGTTACTGTTACTCTGTCACTCTCTCTGTTACTCTGTTACTCTCTGTCACTCTGTCTCTGTTACTCTGTTACTCTCTCTGTCACTCTCTCTGTTACTCTGTCACTCTCTCTGTCACTCTCTCTGTCACTCTCTCTGTCACTCTCTCTGTTACTCTGTTACTCTCTCTGTCATGCTCTGTCACTCTCTGTTACTGTCACTCTCTGTCACTCTCTCTGTTACTCTGTTACTCTCTGTTACTCTCTCTGTTACTCTCTCTGTCACTCTCTCTGTTACTCTCTGCCACTCTCTCTGTTACTCTGTTACTCTCTGTCATGCTCTGTCACTCTCTCTGTCACTCTCTCTGTTACTCTGTTACTCTCTGTTACTCTCTCTGTCACTCTCTGTTACTCTCTCTGTTACTCTCTCTGTTACTCTGTTACTCTCTGTCACTCTCTCTGTTACTCTGTTACTCTCTGTCACTCTCTCTGTCACTCTCTCTGTCTCTCTCTGTTACTCTGTTACTCTCTGTTACTCTCTCTGTCACTCTCTGTTACTCTCTCTGTTACTCTCTCTGTCACTCTCTCTGTCACTCTCTCTGTTACTCTGTTACTCTGTCACTCTCTCTGTTACTCTCTGTTATTCTCTGTCACTCTCTCTGTTACTCTGTCACTCTCTCTGTCACTCTCTCTGTCACTCTCTCTGTTACTCTCTCTGTTACTCTCTCTGTCACTCTCTCTGTTACTCTGTCACTCTCTCTGTTACTCTGTTACTCTCTCTGTTACTCTCTGTTACTCTCTCTGTCACTCTCTCTGTTACTCTGTTACTCTCTCTGTCACTCTCTCTGTTACTCTGTCACTCTCTCTGTTACTCTCTGTTATTCTCTGTTACTCTCTCTGTTACTCTCTCTGTTACTCTGTTACTCTCTCTGTCACTCTCTCTGTCACTCTCTCTGTTACTCTGTTACTCTCTCTGTCACTCTCTCTGTTACTCTGTCACTCTCTCTGTTACTCTCTGTTATTCTCTGTTACTCTCTCTGTCACTCTCTCTGTTACTCTGTTACTCTGTCACTCTCTCTGTCACTCTCTCTGTTACTCTCTCTGTTACTCTGTCACTCTCTCTGTCACTCTCTCTGTTACTCTGTTACTCTGTCACTCTCTCTGTTACTCTGTTACTCTCTCTGTCATGCTCTGTCACTCTCTCTGTCACTCTCTGTTACTCTGTTACTCTCTCTGTCACTCTCTCTGTTACTCTCTCTGTTACTCTCTCTGTTACTCTGTTACTCTCTCTGTCATGCTCTGTCACTCTCTCTGTCACTCTCTGTTACTCTGTTACTCTCTCTGTCACTCTCTCTGTTACTCTCTCTGTTACTCTCTCTGTTACTCTGTCACTCTCTCTGTTACTCTCTCTGTTACTCTCTCTGTTACTCTGTTACTCTCTGTCACTCTCTCTGTCACTCTCTCTGTTACTCTGTTACTCTCTCTGTCACTCTCTCTGTTACTCTGTCACTCTCTCTGTTACTCTCTGTTACTCTCTGTTACTCTCTCTGTCACTCTCTCTGTTACTGTTACTCTGTCACTCTCTGTTACTCTGTTACTCTCTGTCACTCTGTCTCTGTTAGTCTGTTACTCTCTCTGTCACTCTCTGTTACTCTGTTACTCTCTCTGTCACTCTCTCTGTTACTCTGTCACTCTCTCTGTCACTCTCTCTGTCACTCTCTCTGTCACTCTCTCTGTTACTCTGTTACTCTCTCTGTCACTCTCTCTGTTACTCTGTTACTCTCTCTGTTACTCTCTCTGTTACTCTCTCTGTTACTCTGTCACTCTCTCTGTCACTCTCTCTGTCACTCTCTCTGTCTCTCTCTCTGTTACTCTGTTACTCTCTCTGTCACTCTCTCTGTTACTCTGTTACTCTCTCTGTTACTCTCTCTGTTACTCTGTCACTCTCTCTGTCACTCTCTCTGTCACTCTCTCTGTCACTCTCTCTGTCACTCTCTCTGTCACTCTCTCTGTCTCTCTGTCACTCTCTCTGTTACTCTGTTACTCTCTCTGTTACTCTCTCTGTTACTCTCTCTGTTACTCTCTCTGTTACTCTGTCACTCTCTCTGTCACTCTCTCTGTCACTCTCTCTGTCACTCTCTCTGTCACTCTCTCTGTCACTCTGTTACTCTCTCTGTTACTCTCACTCTCTCTGTTACTCTCTCACTCTCTCGGTTACTCTTACTCTCTCTGTTACTCTCTGTCACTCTCTCTGTCACTCTGTCACTCTCTCTGTTACTCTTACTCTCTGTTACTCTTACTCTGTCTGTTACTCTGTCACTCTGTTACTCTGTTACTCTCTCTGTTACTCTTACTCTCTCTGTTACTCTGTCACTCTCTCTGTCACTCTCTCTGTCACTCTCTCTGTTACTCTTACTCTGTCTGTTACTCTGTCACTCTCTGTTACTCTTACTCTCTCTGTTACTCTGTCACTCTCTCTGTTACTCTGTTACTCTCTGTTACTCTTACTCTCTCTGTTACTCTGTCACTCTCTCTGTCACTCTGTCACTCTCTCTGTTACTCTTACTCTCTCTGTTACTCTTACTCTCTCTGTTACTCTGTCACTCTCTCTGTTACACTCTCTTTCACTCTCTCTGTTACTCTGTTACTCTCTCTGTCACTCTCTCTGTTACTCTGTTACTCTCTGTCACTCTCTCTGTTACTGTCTGGACCAATTACTATATCGTATTTAGATGTTCTGTAGATATCGAGCTGAAAATTGTGATGTGTCTTGGTTTTCCCTCTTTCTCTCACTGTGTGTGTGAGATGTACAGTAAGCTGTGTTTCTTCCTCCTGGTTTATAAATAGCAGTGTGCAGTGTTGACAGGGCTTTCATCACCGTGCACTGTAAAATACTGCCTTCGTTTTTCACACAGCGTCATCACCATCCTCTGTTCCAAATCACTGCTGCACACCTTCCTCTCTCTCTCTCTCCCCCCCTACCTCCCTCTCTCTCTCCCCCTACCTCCCTCTCTTCCTCTCTCTCTCTCCCTCCCTCACCCTTTCTCGCGCACTCTCACTCGTTCTCTGTTATCGTTTGTTCTGCCTCAGAAGGTACATATACACACACACACACACACACACACACACACACGTACTTGAACCACATAAACTCCAAATAAACCCACACTTTTTTTCAAAAGTACTCTATCACTTTTCCTTCGAAGAGAATTTAGCAGTGATAAACATCATAGCTGTACTGCAGAGCACCATACGGCTAAAAGTTTGTACCCCCCCAGTACGGGTTTTTCAGTATAGGTTTCCCAGTACATGTTCTCCACTTTGATCTCTAAGTTCTTTGGCATGAGTCTGCCAGTACGAGCTCTCTAGTACGAGCTCATTGGCATGTATAAGTACAAGTTCCCCTGTATGGGTTCTCCACTCCATCAGATTGTCATTGTTGAAATTGTTTAACTTTTCCACAACTGCAGGAAGAAGCAACTCCCCAAAATCGTAACCTTCACCTTCACACCTTCATGGAGCTCAGGGGCTTTGTGCACAGCTGCATTGTCATGCTGGAACAGGGTTCGAGTCTCTTAGCTCCAGTGAAGTAGAAATCTTCATGCTATAAAGATGTTCTTGGCAATTGTGTGCTTCAAACGTTCGGAGATGAACCATACAACCATTTTGTTTTTCACGTCAGCGTCACCATTAAACCAGCCATTTGTATAATTTTTGACTATAAGGCCGCTGTTGTGAGTCCATCACTCGCCTCACACCTCGTTCCATCTCACCCGAGACGGCGATGTTGTGATATTCGTCGTTTTGTCACCTTCATGATTATTTACGATGCTTGTTAAAGACACCTGCAGGAAATTCACATCCTCACACATTACCTTTCCATACAGCTCCGCTTATTCCGAGACGCGTGCTTATTAATGCGTAATCTGATTTTCTTAAGCCAATTCCGCCCGAAGGCCGTGTACATCGACTGTATTAAATGCCTCTTTTTGATTTACGAGCCTTATTTTCCTCTCTCCGTTCCCATTTCCTGGAAGCTTTGCTTTGGGTACGAGAGTTAAATTAAGAGCTAACAGCACAGCCAGTGTTTGTTTATGAACTTGGTTTTTCCCCAGCGGGCATCGTATCAGCTCGGTCTAACAAGTATGGCGCGGGCGAATATGTTGCCATGGTGATGCCTGCCTCGGTGGGTTGCGCCGTTAGCGCTCATCGTGAAGCAGAGAGAGAAAGAGAGAGGGACGGCTGTGAGAAAAGAACGAGAAGTAGAATGGAGCGAGTTTGAGAGATGGGTTCTTTTTTCTGAAGTTCTTTTGTGATTGTGGCCATGTTCGGATTTCATCCTTAATGCCAAAAAATGACTGGATTTATCGATTTTAAAATTCTCTTTAAAGTGTATTTGCGATTCTGGCCGGATTCTCGTCGAATAAAAGCGTGATTAGTTTTGTATTATGATTAGATTTGATAGCACACAACACAACCACAAGAAATTGTTCTAGTTGGCAAATCTGCTGTGGTATAAGAGGAATAAATCACTTGCAGACAAAATAATCAACGTTAGGGTGATATCTCAAGTGGTTAAGGCTCTGGGTTGTTGTTTGGAGGATTGAGGTTCAAGCTCCACAGTTGGGCAATTAAACAAGGCCCTTAACCCTCTCTCTGCTCCAGGGGGCTGTATCATAGCTGCCCCTATGCCCTGACCTCAACTTCCTCAGCTGGGATATGTGAAGATAGGAATTCCACTGTGCTGTAATGTATGTTTGGTGGTAATAAAGGCTTCATGCCCTCAGTTCTTAACAGTATCTCCACTGCTTCATGGATTGTTTTCCTCTAACAGCACAACCCGTTTGTTTTGCTCGTTTATTTATCGATTTATTTTAACCAATGAGTGAAATATTGCTCATTAAAACGCTTCAGCTCTCACTTCTATTACCTCCAAAGCTTTTTACTGGGGAAAAAAATTATGCAAAAAACTGAATCTATCCATCTCCCTGTTTTAGAGCCGAGTGCCGCTTACATGTGTTCTGCCAATTAAATTATCTTCTCATTGACCTGAAAATGTTACATAACGCACATTATTCAAATCCCAGCGTTTCCTGGAACGCAGCCCAGCCACTTCGCCAACAATTTAAACACAGAGTCATAAGGTTGGAATTTAATGATAGTAGTAGCACCACAGGGCTTCCTTACAAACAAATTCATCATAACATGAGACGCCAGGGGAAAAAAACAATTATTTAAACTAAGGTTTGAAGTGGGTTTTTCAATGGATAAAATCGGTTGCATTAGGTTGGTGTTTTGTTTGGCATTGCAGGAGCTTTCATGGCTGTTGAAGAGGAAGTTTCAGTTTCACTGGAACCAGATAGCGCCTCACATCCTGTTCCTGAAGAACCGAAACAGTCTCCATCAGGTGGGTGATTAGTTTTCTATTCGCTGACACACTCCTTTGTTTTCCTCGCTTTCCTTTCACTCTGCTTCAGTGCTCAATTCAGTCCAGGTTCCTCTGGTCACTTTAAAGGCCTGGTTTCTTGTGCACAGAGTTCCTGATGATGTCCACTGAATAGCTGACCCTTGACCTTACATCATTGTGGTCATTTTCTTCTGTTTTGAGAACATATTTTGTACACAGTATTGGCTGTACACAATAAATGTTCTGTGTATGTGGTCCACCACAAGCTTCAGGTCTTCAGGTCATAGCTTTTCTTAGGTCCACTAGATCTCAAAACGTTCTGCAATCTTGGATACTGGTGCTATTGTAGGTGAAGATGAAGGTTTAAGATGTTTCCACTTTGAGCCCATTGTGGTGTGGATGGGGGGAGAAAAAGGTTTAAATTTGACCCTTGTTTTTGCTGACCAGGCCTTTTAAAAAAATAAAAAAATAGATCTACACTTTTACTCCAAGCATAATCTCAACTAATCTAGCTAGCTCCATGTAATCAATCCTTTTGCGCTCATCTGATTAATAGAACTGTGTGAATTGGCTCAAGATTGGACATAAACTCTGTAAAACGGTTCTTAGATATTCTTATAAAATGTTAAACCTAGATCTCTAAGGAATTTTGCTCAGTGCCTCTGGGTGTTTTTTTAGTAGAGTAGCTGTGCTCTACTGAGCTCTTTCTGCATCTATGACTGCAAAACCGACTTAATGATGCCTTTTGCTAATTGACTCTTAAAAAAGATATAAAACTAAAGCCTTACTCAGTTTGAGCTCTAAATCAAGAGTGTTTCCTTATCACTGGATTTCTTTTAGGACACTAAGACACTAATGGAGCCATTGAGGAGACCTTTATTTAAGAGGTTCAATATGTTCTACCCTACTCTGAATATCTCTGAAGTCACATTGCGAACCCTGAAGTATTCTCTGATTCGACTCTCAGGGCTCCACATAGCAAAGCGTTTCATGAAGAACCCCTTTAGAACCTTAATAACCATCTTAGGATGGTTGTTGCCTCACTGGGACTATTTGTAGAAGTATATTCTCAATAATGTGTATTAAAATAGTCTGAAATAAAATGGTCTAATTCCCTTGTCTTGCCTCTTTTTCAGCTGTAGAACCTGCTCAGGAGATCCAGGTGACTGTTACTTTGACAGAGGGCTCGTCTCCTTTAGCATCTCCACTCACTTCCCAGTGTTGTGCTGCTGTGGTGGACCAAGATGACGAGGAATCGCATGATGCTATCACACCAATGGAAAATGGCAAGGAGCAAGAGATCATGCCCGAGCCAGAGCAAGTCGTGGTGGAACCAAATATGGTGGATGCTCCAAAAGTTCTACTTACTTCACCTACCAAAGAATCCCACCCTGAGCCTTCCCCATTGCCCATGGAGGAACCCATGGATTTGGGTACTTCAGCTCCAGTTGAGGAAACCGTTCAAGACTCATCCATGAGCTTAGTAGAGGATGTTGAGCAGGATCTGGAGAAGGAGCCAGAGCTGCGGAAGACGCCGCAACCGGAGGAGGCCAAGGAGGAGGAAGAGGAGGTGGCATCTGAGCCAGCTTTGCCTGAGGAGGTTAGCGTTACACTAGGTACAGAGAGCAGTCCACCAGTGGAGATGGATACTACTCCTGGCAGCGAGCTCAGCTTCTCGGGCTTCAGCTCTCCTGCCACGGAAGACAAGGTATCAAGCCTTAAGCGCTCTCCAGCGTTTTCTCCAGATGGCTCGATCAAGCTCTGCCAGTCACCCTTCTCTACGGAGGCCTCACCCAGAGAGACACCCACTCATGGCCACAATACGCCTGGATACAGCCCGGGTGTTTCCCCAGCTGCGTTCTTCCCCCTCACCCCAAAGATCGGGATGGGCAAGCCAGCCATCTCCAAGAGGAAGTTTTCTCCAGGAAGACCCAGAGCGAAGCAGGTAAGTGTGATCAAACCGAGATCCTCATTCTGCTTCATGTTTTTGATAGATCCTCAGCCCCTGATTCAGCTTTGCAGCTGCGTGGTAATTATTCCTTTGCACAGTCACAATGATTAGTGCCAGTGTGGAGGGTATATTAATTAATGTCGAAAAAGCGCTCGCTGTTCTTGTGTCTCTCTCTCTTTCTCTTTCTCTCTCTGTCTCTTTCTCACTTTGCTTTTCTCTCTCTCGCTCTTGCTCTCCCTCTTTTGCTCTCATTCTCGGTAGCACCCCACCCCCCGAGCACCCCGGCACTCCTCCCCATCCTCACTCTAGAGTGCATAACTCTGAATAACCCCTCAGAGTAGGGGGATGGGAATTGGCTCTGCTGCCAAGGGTTTGATGCTCAGGGAAAATAAAGGAGTCTTTTTGGAGGTGTATAATTCGGATCGCTGTTCACTGAGCTGGAAAGCACGGCACAAACCCATTTCCACTCCGAGCTTGGGAACAGGGAGGATGCTGAGTGCTCTTCTTTTAGGACCGGCCAAGCCATCAGAAATTGAAAATTAAACTTGGCAACAAGGAATCCCCTTGCTTGATTTCTCCCTAACCTCGATTTCAGGGGAAAAACCAAAGATTAGTGGTTGTTGTTTTCAGGTGTCTTGTTTGAAAACGGTGTTTGACTTGGAGAAAGGTTTTAATTTATTTGATCAGCTCTTTTGTGGCTGTGTGTATAGTCCTTGATGAGAATTGGCGAGTATGGTGAATCTCTCCCTCCTTTTTCCTCTGCTTTTCTCTAGAGGATGCTCCTTCCCAGTCTTGTGAAATTTAAAGGGTGGTCACCTCTTGTGGGGTCCAACTGGGATTTCCTGTTTGGTGTGTGTGTGTGTGTGTTTGTGGCTACGTGCACTCCCCTGTGTTCTCATGCGAGTGTGTGTTGCTGGGCTTTGGGGATGTGTGAGCGAGGAAGAGAGTGCCTCAACACGTTTTGTTGTGCAGATGAGATTCTCCCCCACTGACTTCCTTTGTAATGTCCAGAGGAGCCTGAAGTTTATTTTGGAGACTGAATCTTGAAGAGCGATCTTCTTTTATTGCGTACTGGTTGCGTCATCTACCTTTTATAAAGCTCTTTATTGTTCAGCGCCATTTCTAGATACTTAATCTGTTGATTCGTGCCAGGCAGGGGCTATTCTACCATCAGAACCTTAACTATTACGAAACTCTTACCAAATTTGCGCAATTTACGAAATCCTTCGTGTTCCAACACCTCGTCAGCTTATATATCCCGATGAGGGGTTATGCTAGCTCATGAATCAAACTTTTGTGCTAACGACCAGAAGTTCAGATTCCGGGATTACGTTGCTGTGAACCTATTGAGCTCGACCTTTAACCCATAGCTAATTCAGGCTTGTGTACTACGGCTGAACCTTCCCTTTGCCTTTAACTTCCTAACAAAGCTGTCCTGTGTGTTAAGTGAAATTCTCATGGCTTTGGTTGTAAAGCAGAAAAACCCAAATCGTCATGGTCCTTCTTAGGCTGGTCATTTGCTAATTCCTGTTTACTAGCTGGCTCTTCCCTAGCATGCATAACCTACTAACTGGGGAAGGGGAACGCTAGCCCATAAGCTTAGGCCATGTCCACACTAAAACTTTATTATTTAAAAACACATTTTTTTGGCCTTCCATCCACACTGAGACGGCATTTTTAGTCAAAGAAAAAGCGTGTGGTTTTGAAAACGCTCTGCAAAGTGGATAAATTTGAAAATGCGGTTTTCGCGCCACAGTGTGGACTGTGTAAACGGAGGCTCTCGAAAACAATGCCGCATTTTTAGTCATGTGATGCAGTCATGTGACTAATTCGTCTAATTTCCTCAACATATTGCTGTGACGTTTCAAAGAGCCAGAAGGTAAATGAATCGGGTCGAGCCGTCTTGCGTTTCCCTCATGTGCAGTACAGGGGCATAAGCGTTTTCAGACGTTGGATGACCAACTTTTGGGAAACAGTTGAAAACGATAATGTGGATGCTGAACGTTTTTAAATTTACCCGGATTAGCCTGAGTATCGCACTGAGAGACGGAACACGATGACGCCATTCCTCCAGCCTATAGCACAAGATCGCTTTTGCGCCCTAGGTCGTAACTTCATCGCCAACATCATGAACGCTTTTCTTTAGCAAGCACATTTTAAGCTATATCTTGACTTAGCTTAAAAACGGATCAAGACAGTTTATTCTTGAATTGTTCATTTGAATCGTAATACAAATAAGCATCTTTATTTGGGCTGTATTTGTTTTCTTCAGTCTTTAGGGAAAACAGAACCCGTTTCCAGAAACCAAGGTGAACCTGAACGTCACGTTGTTTCGAGTTGTTTTGTTCGATTAAACAGCGTGTGTTAATCTGACTCAGATGGTCAAAATGTACACAGTAGTTCAAGCAGCAGGTCAAACAATAAAGAAGACAAGTTTCAGGCCCTCAGCTAAAGTAGCTTTTTACACTGCTCTTAACCCCGGGTTCTTGTCACTCTGAACCCCGCTTCTACCCCCAGGTAGAGGAACGTCTGATCCACACGTGTCATTTAAAAGCAGGGTTATGAAGCAGGTCTTTCCCCCGAGGTTATGAGACTCAGGATCAGCGGCTTTTCCAGTGTTAACTCCACATCACAGTGCTGGAGGTGTTACAGTGTGAAACCACGCGCTGTTAGAATGGTACGGCTAGTCAATTAGCAACAGACAACCAATCAGAAACTGAGCAGCGCCTCTGTGCCTCGCATCAGGTGAAAACCAGGACGTAGCGACACTTAACAAAAACGACTCGGTAGATAGAGTCAGGAGGCAAAACACCCGGAAGTGCGCGCCGTAGCGAGGGGGAAATACGTCACGCTGAAACATTAGCGGAGATCGGAATAACCCAGGATTTCATTTAGTCAGGGATTACACTGAACTGTGTAAAGCCTGAAAAAGCTCACACTAATAAGCTATATAATGATGCTAGATTGAGAAGGTCGGTTTAGATACCTGAATGTTTTCCTGAAGGTTTTAAATGATGAAGTTCTCCTAAAGCTCCTGACCCTGAACACACTTCTCCATGATTGATTGCTATCACAAATAAATCGAATCATTTTTCCCCTTTCTCGGATTTACCCATCGCCCAGCGTCTCCTCCCGTATCTTTACTGTACTTGCTGCTGTTATTGTTTAGTTAATGACTTGCACAATTACTGTATTCACAAACGTTTTTAGCGCTACAGTACATTTTATCTTTTAATGAGGTTTTTGTTTTGTATCGAAGCGAACGTTTCTGTGTTTGTCACTCGGAGAGAGAATTGGAGAAGAAGAATCCGTCTCTCAGTCCTCTCTTCTGCTGCTTCCTGCGCTCCCTCGTTATAATAATCTTTCATGCGTTCAGTTGCATAAGAGCCAGATTGGAATTTAATGGAGAAAGTGAGACGGATAAAAAGATGGAGCGAAACTTTCCCCTTGTTCTGCTTTTGCATGGCTGTTACTCAGCATCATCATCATCGAATCCTTCATCTTTCTTTCTTTCTTTCTTTCTTTCTTTCTTTCTTTCTTTCTTTCTTTCTTTCTTTCTTTCTTTCTTTCTTTCTTTCTTTCTTTCTTTCTTTCTTTCTTTCTTTCTTTCTTTCTTCTGTGTATCAAATCTGCTGCTTTAATAATATTAACTGGAATGCTCCTGACTAATCCCCATCCCACTTAGGTACCTATTTTTTTTGTTTGTCTGCATGTTTCCTCTTCTCTTATAACCCTTTTAAGTCGCATTATGTACACACAGTGAGTTTAATGGTATGTCATGTTTTATTAAGTGCCTGATATGATTTGTGAGTTTGGGACAAATCCGTACGATTCGAAAAGGCATGTTTATTGAATTTTTCCGTGTATTATATAATTTCCACAACCCCCCGTGCCGATTGTGTTACAGAGCGTAATTACACAGCCGTGCCCCGATCATCTCGTTAACGAGCTAAAATCTCCCCACGGCGCTTCGTAGGAAAGAAATTCCCGTTTGCTCGGCATGTTCATCGCGCCGCCGTCACGCTGGCACAATCACGCTTGTTTAGTAAACACGCAAATAGATTGCTGACGCTGCCATGGCGACGAGCTGACACTCGATAACGAGGAGCATCGTGTCGAGTGTTGAGTGGATTTAAGCCTCGCCGGCCTGCTGGCAGCTCGCTGCGCCCGGAAAGAGTGACTCAGCCCCATGTACTGTTTCACTCTGGGGACAAAATTACAGTAACTCAACAGCCAGCACCAGATCACTCCGAGTCGGAGTTACCACATCACTCTGGAGGCAGATTCAGACTCGCTCTTTCAGAGGTTTTTAGGCTGCTTTTACACCTTTTCCTACATTTAAAAATAAAATGTTAAATAAAACATTTATATCAATTTGATAATCAAATTAAATTTATTTATTTATTTACTTGTCAGTTTTAAGTGTGTTAAAAAGCTAAACGAATAAAAAATACAAAAACAACCAGTCAGAGTCAAATAGAGTTTTCACATCTTTTAATTTAAAAAAAAAATTTATTTAATTTTTTTTAAACATTTTTTAAAAAACAATGAATTTTTTAAATGTTTTTGGCTGCTTTTACACCTTTTACTACATTTAAAATAAAAATAAAATGTTAAATAAAACATAAATTATCAATTTGATAATTGAATTAAATACATTTATTTATTTGTTTGTTTGTTTGTTTATTTATTTGTTAATTTTAAGTGTGTTAAAAAGCTAAACTAATAAAAATACAAAACCAAACATTTATTTATTTTTATTTATTTAATTTATTATTTATTTATTATGCATTTATATATATATATATATATATATATATAAAATACTTTTTATGGTTTTGGCTGCTTTTACATCTACATTTCAAATAAAATAAAAATGTATATAAGATTAATACATTTATTTATTTGTCAGTTTTAAGTGTGTTAAAAAGCTAAACCAATAAAAATACAAAAACAACCATGAAAGCCAAATAGTTTTTTATTTTTTCTTATTTATTTATTTATTTATTTATTTATTTATTTATTTGTCAGTTTTAAGTGTTAGAAAGCTTAACTAATAAAAATACAAAAATAAACTTGAAATCAAATAGATTTTAATTTTATTTATTTATTTTTTATTTATTTATGTTAATTTTAAGTGTGTTAAAAAGCTAAACTAATAAAAATACAAAAACAAACATGAAAGTCAAATAGTTTTAAATGTTTGTTTGTTTATTTTTGTTTACAGCATGATTTTGTTTATAATCTGAAGAGATTTAATCTGCTCCCAGTAATGAAGTTGTTATAGTAAATTGATAAGGAACATGTCAGACCTTTGATAAGCTCATTAGGAAAAATTAGTCCTTTGAGTTTTTTTAAAATTATTATTATTTTGCGCATTTTATCCCTTGTGCAGATTTTTCCCAAGCTCCTAAACGATATTGTTTGCATTTATTTTCTGTAATGCCTGTATATGCCTGCATAATTATTTATTTAATTTTTTAACATGCCTGCAATTTTGCTGTTTTTTTTTGTTGGATTCATCATTTGGCTGTGCTTTTTTTTTTTTTTTTTTTTTTTCCTGTTCACTATTTTATCCCACTCATCCTCCCACTCCTGACCTCTCCCCCTCCTCCCTCCTCCGTCCCGGTTCCCGGCTCTGCCATGTCCCTCAGGTTGGATGGAGCAGCCGTTGTGCCGTAAGCTCCCCGTCCTGGTCTCCGGAGCACTCAGAGGCCTCGGACGGCTCTAAGAACCAGCAGCAGCAGCAGCAGCAGGGCGAGCTCGTCTGGACGGCCAGACTGGTAAATGAAGGGCTGTGGAAGTGGGCGGAGCTTGGATTACAGAGAGCAGGGCAGGGGCGGGTCGATATTTCGCAATTGCTTCTGGTGTTGTATCTGCTTTTGGCTTGTGAATAAATTAAGAGTCTGACGGTTTTGACCAACAGCTGGAAATGTGACCTTCAGGGATGCAAAGTGTGTGGGTCCAGTGAACTCAAGTGAACTTTTTAATGCAAATGACACGTTGAGCAATTTGGAACGAGGGACGAAGGGTTTTACTATTTGGTTCTACGTCCTCGTTGCTTTTTTGCATTTTTCGGTCTGAACGATTTCTTCAGTTTCGTTTTTGTGACTCAAACTTGTCTCGGGTTTTGTCCCTTGTCTCGAGTCCTCGGGTTTTAGGTTGACTCAGTCGCATGTCAGGCGTAGATGATCATACACACAAACGTAACATCAACTTCCCTTCTGGATTTTCAGTTGAAATGTGAAGACCTTGGTCAGATTTGTTTTTTATGCGTTCAGCAGCTATCATACTAACCTTGCGTAACCGTGGCAACCAGAGGTAAAGTTAAAGATGGAACACGGCAAGCAGGGACGAGCGGTTCGAGAGATTCGAGCAATGCGAGACTTGATTAGTTAATAAATAATGGAGTTAATGTGTGTGTGTGTGCGTTTCACAGTTAGAAAGCACCAGAAATGTGTCGGTAAGCGCTAGCATTTTCTTAAAATCACGTTCAACCTTGAGTTGTGTAATAATCAGTGAGTGAAAGAGGTTACCAGGGTTGCCACATCTTCGCTAATTTCCCCCTTTTTTTGACTTGAGGCTTTGAACCACAGCTTGAGGATTTAAAAGATGATAAAATAAGATAGAACTTTATTAAACCAGAAAGAAATTCTTTTGCCAGAGATTGCTTGAGATTAAACGAGAAATAAATGAAATATAAATGAAATGTATACAAAAGTCCAAAAAAAATGGGCTAGGAAACTAAGAACATATTGCACATAATAAGATATTGCTTATTATTATTAGTAGTAGTAGTAGTAGTAGTAGTAGTGAGTGAGATGTGAAACATTTCTAGTTGCCAGTGATTGTGTAGTGCTGAGGTTAGGGAACTGTCAGAGATGGAACTGCTGACGCTGGTTTAAGCTTAATTACTGATACTATGTGATTCAGCACCGATTCAATTCGATTCATCACTGATATGATTCAGTTCATAACCAATATGGTTCGATTCATCCCTTGTACGATATATATAGATACTATTTGATTCTCCATCGATACAATTAATTTCATTACTAAAATTATTCGATTCCTGACCAGTGTGGTTCGATTCAACTTTGATGCAATTCGATTTCGCACCAATGCGATTTCATTCATCACTGATACGAATCGATTCAGCACAGATACGGTTTGATTCTTCACTGATTCTAATTGATTCAGCACTGATACGAATGGTGATTCTGTATCATCACTGATACAAATCGATTCAGCACAGATACGATTTGATTCTTCAAAAATACAATTAATTTCATCACAAATATCATTTGATTAATGACGGGTATGTTTTGATTAATCACTGATACGAATCGATTCATTGCTTATAGGAATTGATTCATTATTGATACAAATCGATTCATTACTGATACGAATCGATTCATTACTGATACGAATTGATTCATCACTGATACGAATCAGTTAATTACTGATACGACTCAATTCATTACTGATACGAATTGATTCATCACCGATAGGAATCGATTCTTTACTGATACGAATTGATTCATCACTGATATCAGTCAATTCATCACTGATGTGAATCGATTCTGCACAGATATGGTTCAGTTCTTCACTAATGCAATTAATTTAATCATGCATATCATTTGATTCATGACATATGTTCGATTCATCATTGATACAAATTGATTCATCACTGATATGAATCGATTGATCACTGATATGAATCGATTCATTACTGATATGAATCAATTCATCACTAATATGAATAGATTCTGCACAGATATGATTCGATTCTTCACCGATATAATTAATTTAATCACAAATATCATTTGTGACCAATGTGGTTTGATTCATCTCTGTAATTTGATTCGGCACCAAAGTGATTTGATTCCTCATCGATTCATCACGGCTGTGATTCAGTTCAGCGCTGATGCTATTCGATTCATTACTGATACGATTTGATTTAGTACTGGTACAATCTGATTAAGTTTTACATAACGTGATGTTTATGCTGTAGATTCACGACCCTGACGTCTCGTTAGGTCTGGTTTCAAAACTCTGATCTGATTTGATGTCGGAGAAGATCCGAGCGACGTGATGAATCCGTGTCCGATCGCTCGGCTCTGATTCTGATTACTGCAGCTCTGTGTCTTCGTCTAGACGTCTTTCGCCTTTGTCGTGTCGTTAAACCTGAACAGAATAAAGTGCAAGTTATTTATTTATTTTTTAAGATTGTTTATTAAATCCAAGCATCTTTTATTTAATTGGCGTTAGTCCTCCTGGGCTGGAGACAGCGGCTCGCTTACATGCGGCACGGACGCCGCTTTGTTTGTGCGTCGGAGTCGCGGCTTAATCCAGATATCGATTGAAGTCTGCCATCATTAATTCATCAATTCTCTAAACTGTGCTCGGATTAATCGAGGCGAGACCACACACACACACACACACACACACACACACACCTCTCTCCTTCTGCTCTCTAGTGTTTTGAATCCCATAAGGACAACAAGCACAAATCTAATAATGATTAAATAAACACCAATTCTTAGATGTCACACTTCAGATCAGTCAAACAGAGGTTTACATTAATGCTCTCGTTACCATTAACGGTATTGTTACTATGGTAACAGCATATACAAAGGGACAGAGGGACGGTGGACGATCCACTCAGGTTTTTTCGTCAATTAAAAGCAGACGTCTGTGAAAACTGTCCGTATTCGAAGAGCCTGGAATACGTTCAGTACGTCTTCTCCTCACTTCCCTTCATCTCCTTCTCATAGGGGAGGAGCCGGGACAGGAGGAAATGATGCAAGGAGAGGAAATGAGGAAGTGCAATTAAAGAAACCAATGTCCATCGCTTATCTTCCCGCGTGTGCGTGATAAAGCGGCTGCCACGCCTCTCCCAAATGAGTTCCCTGCTCGATACGCCACGTTTTCCGTACAATGCAATGCAATGCAACACAATGTGATACAAGGAGCTTTAGAAAGAAATGCATGAGGGAAGAAGCAGAAAATAAAACATGTCAAAGAAATTCTATAAATAAAATTCTATAAACAAACATAAATGCTAAAACAATCAAACGAACAGTAAAAGTGAAGGTTACAGTTATTTACGCTGAATATTTAAGCTGCAAGAGAGTGATAAAAGACAAAAAATAAATAAATAAAGCAACTTTAATATCTTTAAATCAGGGGTGTGAATCTCCTACATTTATACAATACCATTTGACGTCACAGTGTACAGTAAACACTACAGGAACAAAGCAGTTACACTGGTAACCGTTGCCAAATATTTCAGTTCACTACTTGTCTGATTTGATTCAGCTCTGATTCTATTTGATTCGGCACAGATGCAGTTTGATTCATCACCAGTATGATTCAATTCATCACCAGTAATCTTCGATTCACCGCCGATTCGATTTGATTCGTCACTAATATGGATTCGATTTGGCGCCAGTGCGATGTGATTAGTCACTGATTCATCGATTCATCACAGATGCTGTTTGATTCGTCACAGATTCAATTTGATTGATCACCAATATGATTTGATTCATCACTGAAACAAATCGATTCCGCGCCGATTTGAATCGATTCAGCACCCTATACGATTTGAATCTTCACCGATTCAATTCAGTTCAACAATATCATTTGATTCATGACCAGTATGGTTAGATTCATCAGTGATGCAATTTGAGTTGGCGTCAGTGCAATTTGATTCATCACTGATGCAGTTTAATTCATCACAGATACAATTTGATTCATCACTGATGCAGTTTAATTCATCACAGATACAATTTGATTCATAACTGATTCGAATTGATTCATCACTAATACGAATCGATTCAGCACAGATACGATTTGATTCTTCACCGATACAATTCATTTCATCACGAATATCATTCGATTCATGAGCAATATGTTTCGATTCATCACTGATGCAATTCGATTTGGCACCAGTGCGATTTGATTCTTCATCGATTCATCACTGATCCGATTGATTTAGTACTGGTACAATTTGATTAAGCACCAATACGATTCGATGCAGTTTAATTCAGCACCGGGTTCATTCTGTTCATCTCCGCTGCTCTTCAGTTCAGGTCCGGTTTGAGGTTTGTGGACTTCTGAGGGTCGAGTGATGAATTTTGTCCGATCTTTGCATAACTACAGCGCCTCTAAGTTTAGAATGAACAGAATAATCAGATGAGTGGCACAAATCCAAGCTGTTCATACATCTGCCTCCATAGAGATCTGTGTCAGAAGTCAAAGCTAAAAATGAGAATGAGTTGGTGATGTGAATGAAGCCTCTCTCTCTCTCTCTCTCTCTCTCTCTCTCTCTCTCTACTTCTCTCTCTCTACTTCTCTCTCTCTACTTCTCTCTCTCTACTTCTCTCTCTCTCTCTCTCTCTCTCTCGCTTTACTTCCCCCCCCCTCTTTACTCCCCCTCTCCCTCTCTCTCTCTACTTCTCTCCCTCTCTCTCTCTCTCTCTCTCTCTACTCCCCCCCCCCCTGTCATACACGTGAAGGATTTTACAGCAGGCGTTCACGCTTCACCGCGTCTTCTCTTTTTCCTCCATAATTCATTTTTGCAGAAATTAGCTGCAGACTGTACAGGCGTCAGAGTGCACCTCTTCCTCCTCTTCCTCCTCCTCCTCCTCTTTCTCGAGCCGTCTCTCTAAATGAATTTGACGTTTCCTGTCTTGAGTGGGTAATTATCTGGGAGGAAGCAGGATCCGGGCCAGAGCCTCAACTTAGTGACATGTGCAACGCAACGCGATGCCATCAGATGCAGATCAGGCTGGTAGGAACAGGGCTGTAACGTAAACCCAGGGCCGGAGTAGTGTTCTGCTCAGATGAGCTGGAACGAAGCCACACACACGCACACACACACACACACACACACACACACACAGTAGTTATCTCCATTATCTGTTTTGGGACCCTGAATAAATTTTGGTGCTGGTTGTTTTCTTAATCGTCAGTGTGGTGAAATCCCTTCACGGATTTCCTCCTGAGTCCTAGAGTCCAGATACTCTCAGAGATGGAGAGATGGAGAGATTTAGCCACAACAGTCTCCGTGGTGATTTATCAGGACCATCAGTAAACTGGGATGGGTGGTTCCTGGTTTGGAGCAGGGTGGAGCTTTCAGTAACCAAATTAAAGATTGATTGTGATAAATGTTTATTTGTAATTGTGGGTTTTTTTTGTTTTGATTGTAGGCACACTCACACACACTCACACACACAGTAAAGCTCACAAATGCAGTTTGTTCTTTCATTCTGCACTGTCACGGTACTTTGTTGCTAACTGTAGCTGGGAATATTGAGTAATTTTTCCCTCCGTTTTTCCTGTCGTTCCTCTCTCAGGGCCGTGGATCAGGTTTTCCCGGGCGGAGACGTCCTCGGGGGGCTAACCTGTCTGGCCGAGGGGGCAGAGGACGATCCCGAATGAAGATGGACAGCAACCTTCTGGTGACCCCTGGGGTACAAATCTCATCATCATCATCATCATCATCGTCCTCCTTACATCTATTTGCACACATTAATAATAGAGAGCTCGGGTTTTCTCAGCAGGCAAAGCACTCACATTCAGACTCACCACTCGGACTCATCATATACTCACCACTCGGACTCATCATATACTCACCACTCGGACTCATCATATACTCACCACTCGGACTCATCATATACTCAGCACTGAGACTCTGCACTCATGACTTGGATTCAGGACTCACCCCTCAGACTCACCACTCACCATAGACTCAGTACTCAGACTCACTCCTCAGATTTAGAGAGTTTTTATTTCTCTGGTATTTATTCTTTTCTCCTGTGAGAGAGATTTGTTTTGGATTTCCGCGTTCTCTCAGTAAACACGTGTAGGATGTGTTAGGTTTAGATACTGATACACACACACACAACACACACACAGCACACACACACAACACATACACTTTACTCTAGTTTTAAAAAAAAAACCTTTAGAAGATCCCATGTTAAAAAAAAAGGAAGAAAAATGATATGAAGAAAGTACTGAAGCAGCAGATTTTATGCTAAACATATTTGCATCTTAATATTAAAAATCGCAATTAATATTAAAAATCGTAAATACGCGCACACGCGCGCGCACGCAGCATCCAGCCGTCAGGTGGAAATAATATTGATGAAGTTATTTACATTTCACTCTCACACACCAAATGTGACGTCATACTGCAGGAAATGAGGATAAATGCTAAAGTGTGTGTGTGTGTGTGTGTGTAGGTGAATTTTCTTGAGACTCCACATGTGGTGAAGGAGGAAGAGGAGAACAGCATGCACAATACAGTCGTCATGTTCTCCAGCTCCGACACCTTCACACTCAGACAGGTGTGTGTGTGTGTGTGTGTGTGTCATTGTGTTTGTCATTTGTGTCATTGTGTTTAGTATTAGAAATGTGTGTCCTTTGTGTGGTTGTCGTTGTGTACATGATTTGTGTGTCATTATGTTTGCTGTTGTGTACGTTGTTGTCTGTCACACAGTGTGTGAGGTGTGTGTGGGGGGGGTGTCGTTGTTGGTCATTGTGTTTGTTGTTCATGTCATTGTGTTTGTGTTGATGATTTGTGTGTTGTTTGTGAAGTTGTATCTGATTTGCCAATTTATGTGTTAATGTTTGGTCATTACTGTGTCATTATAGTGCTCATTGTTATTGTCTGTCTGTCTGTCTGTCTGTCTGTCTGTCTCTCTCTGTCTTTGTGTGTTTTCTTGTTGTTTGTCACTGTTAGTGTGCAGTGCTGATGCTTGTAGTGACTTGAGTTTATAACTCAGCTTTGTGTGTGTGTGTGTGTGTGTGTGTGTGTGTGTATGTGTGTGTAAGCCTGAGGTTTTCCTATGTTAGTAATATGAGTCTCTCTCTCTCTCTCTCTCTCTCTCTCTCCCCATCTCTCTCTCTCGCTCTGTCTCTCCATCTCTCCCTCTCTCCCCCTCTCTCTCTCTCTCTCTCTCTCTCTCCCTCTCTCTCTCTCTCTCTCTCTCTCCCCATCTCTCTCTCTCGCTCTGTCTCTCCATCTCTCTCTCTCTCTGTGTCTCTCCATCTCTCCCTCTCTCTCCCTCTCTCTCTCTCTCTCTCTCTCTCTCTCTCTCTCTCTCTAGGACATGTGTGTGGTGTGTGGGAGTTTTGGTCAGGGAGCTGAGGGCAGACTCCTGGCCTGTTCTCAGTGTGGTCAGTGCTATCACCCGTTCTGCGTGAGCATTAAGGTAACATCATTTCACTCTCAATCTGCCTCAGAGGCTACGCACACGCACACACACACACACACACACACACACTATTTAATATCATCATATAATCAGTTATTCAGCTCTGCACCCTGTGACTATGAGGCTCTTATTTACAGCTTTATGTCCTGGAACGTATTTTGCTGAGTACTGAGTATTCTCGCGTGTGCGTGTGTGTGAGAGATTACTCACCTGAGCTGCTCATAATGCACGTGATTAATGAGAGCAGGTCCGAGGTTTAGGTTCGTCTCTTTCCTGTCACTGACCCTTACACAGTGGGTTTATTCCTCTGGACGCTGCAGTAATCCCATCAGACCCTGCTCCTCATCTCTCCACATGATACACAGATGTTTCCAGCTGCTGAGGCTGAAAGCTCATTATTGGTCATTAAAAGAGTAACATTATGGACAGTATCAGTGGTGGAGGATGATGGCTCTGTGGAATAGTGTATAGAGAGAGGAAGGGAGTTTAAAGAACTAATTTTCTTTCTTATTTTCTTTATTCTATTGTGCTTTACTTGTTTCTCCTTTAGTTCTATTCTTCCTTTCTTCTCTCACTGATTCCCTCTACTCTTTTTTTTCCTTCCTTCCTTCCTTCCTTCCTTCCTTCGTTAATTCCCTTCCTTTGTTCTTTCCCTCTATACTCCTTCCTTCCTACCTTCCTTCCTCCATCCTCTGTCCTTTTTATTCCATTTTTTCTTACACATTTCCTTTACTCCTTTCTTATTCTCTCTTCTATTCTGTCCTTTTTCCTCCATCCTTCACTTATTTCCTTATATTGTCATTAAATGTTTTTAAAAGAATTATAATGAATAAAAGTTTGAAGAACTCTACACTGTAACTCTGTATGGTTTGGAGTGTGAAGTTCTCCATCTTCTCAGAGGAACTCTGTGGAGATGAAGGTTTGAGGATGGACGTGTTCCAGCGGGGAAAATTTCTCTTTTCACACACGTCCACTAATCTGTAAATAGCAGCTGATCCTTGAGGAAACACCTCAGAGAC
>NC_080710.1:31083279-31100779 GCF_019097595.1 Hemibagrus wyckioides | reverse complement strand
ACACACACATACATTTATACACACACACATACACACACACATACACACATTTATACACACACACATACACACACACACAAACATACATTTATACACACACACACAAACATACACACATTTATACACATACACCCACACATACACACAAACATACATTTATACACACACATACACACACACACAAACATACATTTATACACACACACACAAACATACACACATTTATACACATACACCCACACATACACACAAACATACATTTATACACACACATACACACACACACACAAACATACATTTATACACACACACACAAACATACATTTATACACACACACATACATTTATACACACACAAACATACATTTATACACACACACACAAACATATATTTATACACACACACAAACGTAAATTTATACACACACACAAACGTACATTTATACACACACACACACACACACACAGTTGTACACACAAACGTACATTTATACACACACACATACATTTATACACACACACACACGTACATTTATACACACACACACGTACATTTATACACACACACACACGTACATTTATACACACACACAAACATACATTTATACACACACACAAACATACATTTATACACACACACACACAAACATACATTTATACACACACACACACATACGTACATTTATACACACACAAACACACACACGTACATTTATACACACACACACGTACATTTATACACACACACACGTACATTTATACACACACACACACACGTACATTTATACACACACACACACACGTACATTTATACACACACGTACATTTATACACACACACACACGTACATTTATACACACACACACACGTACATTTATACACACACACACACGTACATTTATACACACACACACACGTACATTTATACACACACACACACGTACATTTATACACACACACACACAAACGTACATTTATACACACACACACACACGTACATTTATACACACACACGTACATTTATACACACACACACACACACGTACATTTATACACACACACACGTACATTTATACACACACACACGTACATTTATACACACACACACACGTACATTTATACACACACACACACGTACATTTATACACACACACACACACACGTACATTTATACACACACACACACACGTACATTTATACACACACACACACACGTACATTTATACACACACACACACACGTACATTTATACACACACACACACACACACGTACATTTATACACACACACACACACACACGTACATTTATACACACACACACACAAACGTACATTTATACACACACACACAAACGTACATTTATACACACACACACACACACGTACATTTATACACACACACACACACACGTACATTTATACACACACACACGTACATTTATACACACACACATGTACATTTATACACACACACACGTACATTTATACACACACACACGTACATTTATACACACACACACACGTACATTTATACACACACACACACACACGTACATTTATACACACACACACACACACGTACATTTATACACACACACACACACACTTACATTTATACACACACACACACACACTTACATTTATACACACACACACACGTACATTTATACACACACACACACGTACATTTATACACACACACACACACACTTACATTTATACACACACACACACACACGTACATTTATACACACACACACACACGTACATTTATACACACACACACACACGTACATTTATACACACACACACACAAACGTACATTTATACACACACACACACACGTACATTTATACACACACACACACACGTACATTTATACACACACACACACACACACACACGTACATTTATACACACACACACACACACACACACACGTACATTTATACACACACACACACACACACACGTACATTTATACACACACACACACACACGTACATTTATACACACACACACACACACGTACATTTATACACACACACACACACACACACGTACATTTATACACACACACACACACACACACGTACATTTATACACACACACACACACACACACACGTACATTTATACACACACACACACACACACGTACATTTATACACACACACACACACACACACGTACATTTATACACACACACACACACACACACACGTACATTTACACACACACACACACACACGTACATTTACACACACACACACACACACGTACATTTACACACACACACACACACGTACATTTACACACACACACACAAACGTACATTTATACACACACACACACAAACGTACATTTATACACACACACACACACGTACATTTATACACACACACACACACGTACATTTATACACACACGTACATTTATACACACACACACACACGTACATTTATACACACACACACAAACGTACATTTACACACACACGTACATTTATACACACACACACAAACGTACATTTATACACACACACACACACGTACATTTATACACACACACACACACGTACATTTATACACACACACACACACGTACATTTATACACACACGTACATTTATACACACACACACAAACGTACATTTATACACACACACACAAACGTACATTTATACACACACGTACATTTATACACACACACACAAACGTACATTTATACACACACACACACACAAACGTACATTTATACACACACACACACACACACACACGTACATTCATACACACACACACACACACGTACATTCATACACACACACACACACACACACACGTACATTTATACACACACACGTACATTTATACACACACACACACAAACGTACATTTATACACACACACGTACATTTATACACACACAAACGTACATTTATACACACACACACACACGTACATTTATACACACACACACACACACACACGTACATTTATACACACACACACACACACACACACGTACATTTATACACACACACACACACGTACATTTATACACACACACACACACGTACATTTATACACACACACACAAACGTACATTTACACACACACACAAACGTACATTTATACACACACACACAAACGTACATTTATACACACACGTACATTTATACACACACACACAAACGTACATTTATACACACACACACACACAAACGTACATTTATACACACACACACACACACACACACGTACATTCATACACACACACACACACACGTACATTCATACACACACACACACACACACACACACGTACATTTATACACACACACGTACATTTATACACACACACACACAAACGTACATTTATACACACACACGTACATTTATACACACACAAACGTACATTTATACACACACACACACACGTACATTTATACACACACATACATTTATACACACACACACACATTTATACACACACACACACAAACGTACATTTATACACACACACACAAACGTACATTTATACACACACACACAAACGTACATTTATACACACACACACAAACGTACATTTATACACACACACACACACACACACACACGTACATTCATACACACACACACACACACACACACACACGTACATTCATACACACACACGTACATTTATACACACACACACACGTACATTTATACACACACACACAAACGTACATTTATACACACACACACACACGTACATTTATACACACACACACACACGTACATTTATACACACACGTACATTTATACACACACACACAAACGTACATTTATACACACACACACAAACGTACATTTATACACACACACACGACATACATTTATACACACACACACAAACGTTACATTTATACACACACACACACACACAAACGTTACATTTATACACACACACCACACACACACACACGTACATTCATACACACACACACACACACGCGTTACATTCATACACACACACACACACACACACACACACGTACATTTATACACACACACGTACATTTATACACACACACACACAAACGTTACATTTATACACACACACGCGTTACATTTATACACACACACAAACGTACATTTATACACACACACACACACGTACATTTATACACACACACACACACACACGTACATTTATACACACACACACACACACACACACGTACATTTATACACACACACACACGTACATTTATACACACACACACACACGTACATTTATACACACACACACAAACGTACATTTACACACACACACAAACGTACATTTATACACACACACACAAACGTACATTTATACACACACGTACATTTATACACACACACACAAACGTACATTTATACACACACACACACACAAACGTACATTTATACACACACACACACACACACACACGTACATTCATACACACACACACACACACGTACATTCATACACACACACACACACACACACACGTACATTTATACACACACACGTACATTTATACACACGCACACACAAACGTACATTTTTTCACACTCTCGTACATTTGAACACACACAAACGTACATTTATACACACACACACACACGTACATTTATACACACACATACATTTATACACACACACACACATTTATACACACACACACACAAACGTACATTTATACACACACACACAAACGTACATTTATACACACACACACAAACGTACATTTATACACACACACACACACACACACACACACACGTACATTCATACACACACACACACACGTACATTCATACACACACACACACACACACACACACACGTACATTCATACACACACACATACATTTATACACACACACACGTACATTTATACACACACACGTACATTTATACACACACACACACACACACACGTACATTTATACACACACACAAACGTACATTTATACACACACACACACACGTACATTTATACACACACACACACACGTACATTTATACACACACACACACACACATACATTTATACACACACAAACATACATTTATACACACACACAAACATACATTTATACACACACACACAAACATACATTTATACACACACACACACATACATTTATACACACACACACAAACATACATTTATACACACACACACAAACATACATTTATACACACACACAAACATACATTTATACACACACAAACATACATTTATACACACACAAACATACATTTATACACACACACAAACATACATTTATACACACACACAAACATACATTTATACACACACACACATACATTTATACACACACAAACATACATTTATACACACACACACACACATACATTTATACACACACAAACATACATTTATACACACACACAAACATACATTTATACACACACACAAACATACATACATTTATACACACACACACACGTACATTTATACACACACACACACACGTACATTTATACACACACACACACACACGTACATTTATACACACACACACACACACGTACATTTATACACACACACACACACATACATTTATACACACACACACACGTACATTTATACACACACACACACACGTACATTTATACACACACACACAAACCTACATTTATACACACACACACACGTACATTTATACACACACACACAAACCTACATTTATACACACACACACACAAACGTACATTTATACACACACACACAAACGTACATTTATACACACACACACAAACGTACATTTATACACACACACACACAAACGTACATTTATACACACACACAAACGTACATTTATACACACACACACGTACATTTATACACACACACACACACTTATACACACACACACAAACGTACATTTATACACACACACAAACGTACATTTATACACACACACACAAACGTACATTTATACACACACACACAAACGTACATTTATACACACACACACACAAACGTACATTTATACACACACACACACAAACGTACATTTATACACACACACACACACACACACACACGCATATTCATACACACACACGTTACGTTTATACACACACACACACACCCATTTGTACACACACACACACGCACATTTGTACACACACACACACACGCATTTGTACACACACACACGATACATTTATACACACACACACACACGTACATTTATACACACACACACAAACGATACATTTATACACACACACACACATGTACATTTATACACACACACACACACTGCGTTACGTTTTAATACACACACACACACATTACGTTTATACACACACACACACACACATACATTTATACACACACACACATACATTTATACACACACACACACACACGTACATTTATACACACACACAAACATACATTTATACACACACACACACATACATACATTTATACACACACACACACATACATACATTTATACACACACACACACATACATACATTTATACACACACACACACAAACATACATTTATACACACACACATACATTTATACACACACACACACAAACATACATTTATACACACACATACATTTATACACACACACACATACATTTATACACACACACACACACACAAACATACATTTATACACACACATACATTTATACACACACACAAACATACATTTATACACACACACACACACAAAAATACATTTATACACACACAAACATACATTTATACACACACACACATACATTTATACACACACACAAAAATACATTTATACACACACACACACAAACGTACATTTATACACACACACACACAAATGTACATTTATACACACACACACACATTTATACACACACACACACAAACGTACATTTATACACACACACACACAAACGTACATTTATACACACACACACAAACGTACATTTATACACACACACACACAAACGTACATTTATATACACACACACAAACGTACATTTATATACACACACACAAACGTACATTTATATACACACACACAAACGTACATTTATACACACACACACACGTACATTTATACACACACACACAAACATACATTTATACATACACACATACATTTATACACACACACACATACATACATTTATATACACACACACACATACATTTATACACACACACACAAACGTACATTTATACACACACATACATTTATACACACACAAACATACATTTATACACACACACAAACGTACATTTATACACACAAACGTACATTTATACACACACACATACACACACACACAAACATACATTTATACACACACACACAAACATACATTTATACACACACACACAAACGTACATTTATACACACACACACACACACATTTATACACACACACACACATTTATACACACACACACATACATACATTTATATACACACACACAAACGTACATTTATACACACACACACAAACGTACATTTATACACACACACACATACATTTATACACACACACACACAAACATACATTTATATACACACACACAAACGTACATTTATACACACACACATACATTTATACACACACACAAACATACATTTATACACACACACACACATACATACATTTATACACACACACACACACACACGTACATTTATACACACACACACGTACATTTATACACACACACACACAAACATACATTTATACACACACACACACAAACGTACATTTATACACACACACACGTACATTTATACACACACACACACAAACGTACATTTATACACACACACAAACGTACATTTATACACACACACACACACAAACGTACATTTATACACACACACACACACACACGTACATTTATACACACACACACGTACATTTATACACACACACACACAAACGTACATTTATACACACACACAAACGTACATTTATACACACACACACACACAAACGTACATTTATACACACACACACACACTTATACACACACACACACAAACGTACATTTATACACACACACACACACATTTATACACACACACACACATTTATACACACACACACACGTACATTTATACACACACACACACATTTATACACACACACACACACACAAACGTACATTTATACACACACAAACACACACACACACAAACATACATTTATACACACACACACACAAACATACATTTATACACACACAAACACACACACAAACATACATTTATACACACACACACACAAACATACATTTATACACACACAAACACACACACAAACATACATACATTTATACACACAAACATACATTTATACACACAAACATACATTTATACACACACACACACACACAAACGTACATTTATACACACACACAAACGTACATTTATACACACACACAAACGTACATTCATACACACACACACACACACGTACATTCATACACACACACGTACATTTATACACACACACACAAACGTACATTTATACACACACACACACACGTACATTTATGCACACACACACAAACGTACATTTATACACACACACACACACGTACATTCATACACACACACACACACGTACATTTATACACACACACACACACACGTACATTTATACACACACACAAACGTACATTTATACACACACACACACAAACGTACATTTATACACACACACACAAACGTACATTTATACACACACACAAACGTACATTTATACACACACACACACTTATACACACACACACACACACATACATTTATACACACACACATACATTTATACACACACACACACACACAAACGTACATTTATACACACACACATACATTTATACACACACACAAACATAGATTTATACACACACAAACATACATTTATACACACACACACACACACAAACATACATTTATACACACACACATACACACACACAAACATACATTTATACACACACAAACATACATTTATACACACACACACGTACATTTATACACACACACACACACACACAAACGTACATTTATACACACACACACACACAAACGTACATTTATACACACACACACATACATTTATACACACACACACATACATTTATACACCCACACACACACACACATTTATACACACACACACACATACATTTATACACACACACACATACATACATTTATACACACACACACACATACATTTATACACACACAAACATACATTTATACACACACACATACACACACACATACACACATTTATACACACACACAAACATACATTTATACACACACACACACAAACATACATTTATACACACACACACAAACGTACATTTATATACACACACATTTATACACACACACATTTATACACACACACAAACATACATTTATACACACACACACATTTATACACACACACAAACATACATTTATACACACACACACACACACGTACATTTATACACACACACACGTACATTTATACACACACACACACAAACATACATTTATACACACACACACACAAACGTACATTTATACACACACACACAAACGTACATTTATACACACACACACACACAAACGTACATTTATACACACACACAAACGTACATTTATACACACACACACATTTATACACACACACACACACACAAACGTACATTTATACACACACAAACGTACATTTATACACACACACACACATTTATACACACACACACACGTACATTTATACACACACACACACATTTATACACACACACACACATTTATACACACACACACACATTTATACACACACACACAAACGTACATTTATACACACACACACACACGTACATTTATACACACACACACGTACATTTATACACACACACACGTACATTTATACACACACACAAACATACATTTATACACACACACATACATTTATACACACACATACATTTATACACACACACAAACATACATTTATACACACACATACATTTATACACACACACAAACATACATTTATACACACACACAAACATACATTTATACACACAAACGTACATTTATACACACACACACAAACATACATTTATACACAAACATACATTTATACACACACACATACATTTATACACACACACACACAAACATACATTTATACACACACACACAAACATACATTTATACACACACACAAACATACATTTATACACACACACACGTACATTTATACACACACACACAAACGTACATTTATACACACACACACACACAAACGTACATTCATACACACACACACACACACGTACATTTATACACACACACACGTACATTTATACACACACACACAAACGTACATTTATACACACACACACACACACGTACATTTATGCACACACACACACACGTACATTTATACACACACACACACACGTACATTTATACACACACACACACACACACATTTATACACACACACACACACACATACATTTATACACACACACACACAAATGTACATTTATACACACACACATACATTTATACACAAACGTACATTTATACACACACACACACACACACACACACAAATGTACATTTATACACACACACACGTACATTTATACACACACACGTACATTTATACACACACACACACACGTACATTTATACACACACACATACATTTATACACACACACACATACATTTATACACACACACACACACACACACACAAACGTACATTTATACATACATTTATACACACACACACACATATATTTATACACACACACACATACATTTATACACACACACACACACACACACACACACACACACACACAAACGTACATTTATACACACACACACACATACATTTATACACACACACATATATTTATACACACACACACATACATTTATACACACACACATATATTTATACACACACACACATACATTTATACACACACACATACATTTATACACACACACACATACACACACACACACACACACACACGTACATTTATACACACACATACACACATACATTTATACACACACACACACATATATTTATACACACACACATACATACATTTATACACACACACACGTACATACATTTATACACACACACATACATACATTTATACACACACACATACATACATTTATACACACACATACATACATTTATACACACACACACATACATTTATACACACACACACATACATTTATACACACACACATACATACATTTATACACACACACATACATACATTTATACACACACACATACATACATTTATACACACACACACATACATACATTTATACACACACACATACATACATTTATACACACACACACATACATTTATACACACACACATACATACATTTATACACACACACATACATACATTTATACACACACACATACATACATTTATACACACACACACATACATACATTTATACACACACACATACATACATTTATACACACACACACATACATTTATACACACACACATACATACATTTATACACACACACACATACATTTATACACACACACATACATACATTTATACACACACACACATACATTTATACACACACACATATACATACATTTATACACACACACACATACATACATTTATACACACACACATATACATACATTTATACACACACACACATACATTTATACACACACACATACATTTATACACACACACATACATTTATACACACACACATATACATACATTTATACACACACACACATACATTTATACACACACACACACATACATTTATACACACACACATACATACATTTATACACACACACACAAACGTACATTTATACACACACACAAACGTACATTTATACACACACACAAACGTACATTTATACACACACACATACATTTATACACACACACAAACATACATTTATACACACACACACACATACATTTATACACACACACACAAACGTACATTTATACACACACATACATTTATACACACACACAAACGTACATTTATACACACACACACACTTATACACACACACACACACAAACGTACATTTATACACACACACAAACGTACATTTATACACACACACACACAAACGTACATTTATACACACACACACACAAACATACATTTATACACACACACACGTACATTTATACACACACACACACACACGTACATTCATACACACACACGTACATTTATACACACACACACACACACGTACATTTATACACACACACGTACATTTATACACACACACACGTACATTTATACACACACACGTACATTTATACACACACACACACACACACGTACATTTATACACACACACACACACACATGTACATTTATACACACACACACGTACATTCATACACACACACACACACACACGTACATTTATACACACACACACACACACACACACGTACATTTATACACACACACACACGTACATTTATACACACACACACAAACATACATTTATACACACATTTATACACACATACATTTATACACACACAAACATACATTTATACACACACACACACATACATTTATACACACACACAAAAATACATTTATACACACACACAAACATACGTTTATACACACACAAACATACATTTATACACACATTTATACACACATACATTTATACACACACAAACATACATTTATACACACACACACAAACGTACATTTATACACACACACACACACAAACGTACATTTATACACACACACAAACGTACATTTATACACACACACACACACTTATACACACACACACACACACACAAACGTACATTTATACACACACACAAACGTACATTTATACACACACACAAACGTACATTTATACACACACACACAAACGTACATTTATACACACACACACGTACATTTATACACACACACAAACGTACATTTATACACACACACACAAACGTACATTTATACACACACACACGTACATTTATACACACACACAAACGTACATTTATACACACACACACAAACGTACATTTATACACACACACACGTACATTTATACACACACGTACATTTATACACACACACACAAACGTACATTTATACACACACACACGTACATTTATACACACACACACAAACGTACATTTATACACACACACAAACGTACATTTATACACACACACACAAACGTACATTTATACACACACACAAACGTACATTTATACACACACAAACGTACATTTATACACACACACACAAACGTACATTTATACACACACACACAAACGTACATTTATACACACACACAAACGTACATTTATACACACACACAAACGTACATTTATACACACACACAAACGTACATTTATACACACACACAAACGTACATTTATACACACACACAAACGTACATTTATACACACACACACACATTTATACACACACACACACAAACGTACATTTATACACACACACAAACGTACATTTATACACACACACACATTTATACACACACACACACACAAACGTACATTTATACACACACACAAACGTACATTTATACACACACACAAACGTACATTTATACACACACACACGTACATTTATACACACACACACACACACACGTACATTTATACACACACACACACACACACACGTACATTTATACACACACACACACGTACATTTATACACACACACACACACGTACATTTATACACACACACACACACGTACATTTATACACACACACACACAAACATACATTTATACACACACACACACATACATTTATACACACACACACGTACATTTATACACACACACGTACATTTATACACACACACACACGTACATTTATACACACACACACACACACACGTACATTTATACACACACACACACACGTACATTTATACACACACACACACACACACACGTACATTTATACACACACACACACACGTACATTTATACACACACACACACACGTACATTTATACACACACACACACACACGTACATTTATACACACACACACACACACGTACATTTATACACACACACACGTACATTCATACACACACACACGTACATTTATACACACACACATACGTACATTTATACACACACATACGTACATTTATACACACACACACACAAACATACATTTATATACACACACACACAAACATACATTTATACACACACACACATACATTTATACACACACACACAAACATACATTTATACACACACACACAAACATACATTTATACACACACACACACGTACATTTATACACACACACACACACACACGTACATTTATACACACACACACACACGTACATTTATACACACACACACACACGTACATTTATACACACACACACACGTACATTTATACACACACACACACACGTACATTTATACACACACACACACACACGTACATTTATACACACACACACACACACACGTACATTTATACACACACACACGTACATTCATACACACACACACGTACATTTATACACACACACATACGTACATTTATACACACACATACGTACATTTATACACACACACACACAAACATACATTTATATACACACACACACAAACATACATTTATACACACACACACATACATTTATACACACACACACAAACATACATTTATACACACACACACAAACATACATTTATACACACACACACAAACATACATTTATACACACACACACAAACATACATTTATACACACACACACGTACATTTATACACACACACACACACACACGTACATTTATACACACACACACGTACATTTATACACACACACACGTACATTTATACACACACACACAAACATACATTTATACACACACACACGTACATTTATACACACACACACGTACATTTATACACACACACACGTACATTTATACACACACACACACACGTACATTTATACACACACACACGTACATTTATACACACACGTACATTTATACACACACACGTACATTTATACACACACACAAACATACATTTATACACACACACACGTACATTTATACACACACACACACACACGTACATTTATACACACACACACGTACATTTATACACACACACACATACATTTATACACACACACACAAACATACATTTATACACACACACACAAACATACATTTATACACACACACACACACGTACATTTATACACACACACACACACACGTACATTTATACACACACACACGTACATTTATACACACACACACGTACATTTATACACACACACACGTACATTTATACACACACACACGTACATTTATACACACACACACGTACATTTATACACACACACACGTACATTTATACACACACACACACACGTACATTTATACACACACACACACACGTACATTTATACACACACACACACACGTACATTTATACACACACACACACACGTACATTTATACACACACACACACACGTACATTTATACACACACACACACACGTACATTTATACACACACACACACACACGTACATTTATACACACACACACACACACGTACATTTATACACACACACACACGTACATTTATACACACACACACACACGTACATTTATACACACACACACACACGTACATTTATACACACACACACACACGTACATTTATACACACACACACACACGTACATTTATACACACACACACACACGTACATTTATACACACACACACACACGTACATTTATACACACACACACACACGTACATTTATACACACACACACACACGTACATTTATACACACACACACACACGTACATTTATACACACACACGTACATTTTTACACACACACGTACATTTATACACACACACACGTACATTTATACACACACACGTACATTTATACACACACACACACGTACATTTATACACACACACACACGTACATTTTTACACACACACACGTACATTTTTACACACACACACGTACATTTATACACACACACACACGTACATTTATACACACACACACACACACGTACATTTATACACACACACGTACATTTATACACACACACACACACGTACATTTTTACACACACACACGTACATTTATACACACACACACACACGTACATTTATACACACACACACGTACATTTATACACACACACACACACGTACATTTATACACACACACACACACGTACATTTATACACACACACACACGTACATTTATACACACACACACGTACATTTATACACACACACACACACACTTATACACACACACACACACGTACATTTATACACACACACACACACGTACATTTATACACACACACACACACACGTACATTTATACACACACACACACACGTACATTTATACACACACACACGTACATTTATACACACACACACACACGTACATTTATACACACACACACACACGTACACTTATACACACACACACACACACACTTATACACACACACACACACGTACATTTATACACACACACACAAACATACATTTATACACACACACACATACATTTATACACACACACACATTTATACACACACACACACATTTATACACACACACACACACATTTATACACACACACAAACGTACATTTATACACACACACACACGTACATTTATACACACACACACACACACACGTACATTTATACACACACACACACAAACGTACATTTATACACACACACACACACACGTACATTTATACACACACACACAAACGTACATTTATACACACACATACGTACATTTATACACACACATACGTACATTTATACACACACATACGTACATTTATACACACACACACACAAACATACATTTATATACACACACACACAAACATACATTTATACACACACACACATACATTTATACACACACACACAAACATACATTTATACACACACACACAAACATACATTTATACACACACACACAAACATACATTTATACACACACACACACAAACATACATTTATACACACACACACGTACATTTATACACACACACACATTTATACACACACACACATTTATACACACACACAAACATACATTTATACACACACACATACATTTATACACAAACATACATTTATACACACACACAAACATACATTTATACACACACACATACATTTATACACACACACACACAAACGTACATTTATACACACACATACATTTATACACACACACACACACACACGTACATTTATACACACACACACACGTACATTTATACACACACACACACACGTACA
>NC_080710.1:31078279-31080779 GCF_019097595.1 Hemibagrus wyckioides | reverse complement strand
TGCCTGTCTCTCTTGCTTTCCCTCTCTCTCTCTCTCTCTCTCTCTCTCTCTCTCTCCCTCCCTCTTTCTCTATCCTTATATCTCTCTGCCTGTATCTCTCTCTCCCTGTCTCTCCATATACATCTCTCTCCCTAAATCTTTCTTTCTGTCTCTCATTCCGTCTCTCTCTCTCTCTCTCTCCCTGTCTCTAACTGTCTCACCCTGTCTCTCTGTTCTTATATATCTCTCTCCCTCTCTCCTCCAGGTGTGTATCGTGTACTCAGTGTGGAGCCACGTCCCCCGGGCTGCGCTGTGATTGGCAGAATAACTACACTCAGTGCGGTCCGTGTGCCAGCCTGGCCGTCTGCCCGGTGTGTGTGCGCAGCTACAGAGAGGATGAACTGATCCTGCAGTGCCGGCAGTGCGACAGGTGGGCACTTCTCCACCACACAGGTGCCCAGGTTGGCACGAGAGAAGAGGTCTGGGGGAGAAGCGAGAAATTAGGAGCAGAGAGACGCCCATGTTTAAATCTCAGAGAGACGTGAATCATTTATAATTGCCTTTTTTGAAACTTTCTGCTGTTTCAGCGTTTTCTCTGCTCTGATACACCAGAATTTAATAATAGCTAGTTACTAACCAACAGTAGTTATATTTCAACCTAATCCTCAGCAAGAGGTTTTGCATAAATGGAACAAGATGAAATCGCTTAAAAATGAATATAAATATAAAATGGTAGAATTATATATATACTACTTTTTTAATGCCTTTAAATATTTCATTTATTGTTGTTTTTTTATTTATTGTTTTATAATTTTTATTATTCTTTTTTTTTGGTTAGTGCTGAAATTTAAATGTTAAATTATAATAATAATAATAATAATAATAATAAAATGTTAAAAATAATACTATAATAATAACAATAATAATTATTATTACTATTATTATTGTTGTTGTTGTTGTTGTTGTTGTTGTTAAAAGCACTTTACATTTCACCCACACCTCATTTTTGTGCTAGTGTTGTTTTAGGTGTTCAGATCTGGGTGTTTTTTATTTTGCTTTTAATTATTTAATTTATTGTTTTATAATTTTTATAAATAATTATTTTTGGTTAGTGCTGAAATTTTAATTTAAATGTTAAATAATAAACAATAATAAAACAATAATAATGAATATAATAAAATTATTTTTATAATTATTATTATTATTATTATTATTATTAAAAGCACGATGGTCCCTTTACATTTCACCTGCACCTCATTTTTATTTTTCCCCGAGTGTTGTATCAGGTGTTGAGGTCTGGGTGTACTTACTTTTGCTCGTTCCTCAGGTGGATGCACGCGTCCTGTCAGGGTCTGACCTCTGATGAAGAGGTGGAGAATGCAGCGGACGATGGCTTCGACTGTACCATGTGCAGAATGCTGACGCTCCCGAACCAGGGTAGGTCCCACCGGCTCTCAGAGGAGGTTTCCATTCTCTCTGATGTTATTAATGGAGCAGAACAGAATTTATTTATTTATTTATTTTCTCCTAATGTGTTGGAATATGATGTAGTTATAAAGCGTAAGAGCATCTGGCTGTGCCATTCTGCTCCATCATTACTTTAATTAGTGCTGCCATTTGAGAGCTCCAGAGTCCTGCAGAGCTTCAGATTTACTTTTATTTATTTTATTTTTCTCTCCTTCGGCTTTTTCAGCTTCAACCTTGTCGTTTTTTTCCAGCACAGATACATTTATGACGCTGATTGAGCAGATTTATACTGATCCAATATAGGCATAACATTACAACCATCTGCCTAATATTGTGTTGGTGCTGCCAGAACAGCACTGACCCGTCCTGCACTGTGTATTCTGACCCCTTTCTATCAGAACCAGCATTAACTTCTTCAGCAGTTTGATCAACAGTAGCTCGTCTGTTGGATCGGATCACACGGGCCGGCCTTTGCTCCCCACGTCCATCGTTGAGCCTTGGCCACCCATGACCCTGTCACCGGGTCACCACTGTTCCTTCCTTGGACCACTTTTGATAGATACTGACCACTGCAGACCGGGAACACCGCACAAGAGCTGCAGTTTTGGAGATGCTCTGATCCAGTGGTCTAGCCATCACAATTTGGTCCTTCATCAAACTCGCTCAAATCCTTACACTTGTCCATTTTTCCTGCTTCTAACATCAACTTTGAGGACAAAATGTTCACTTGCTGTCTAATATATCCCACCCAGTCTTATTCACTTCACCCCATAATGGTCATAATGTTATGTGTGATTTGTTCTCGTAATTTTTCTCTAAATGTACAGGAAGTCTTTACACCAGGTATTTCCTTAAAAACATTAATATTAATATTAAGCAGTCGGTTATGAGTATTTGTCATGCCTTGAGGTCCATGGTTAAGCGCTGGAGATAAACTATGCACCAGATCGAGCCCCCGGGTTTGGTCGTCCCGGTTCGGTGATAATCCACAAAACCCGACAGAAGCCAAAGCGGCATTCGAACAGCAGAAGGATGCGTCGGCATTTCAGGCCAA